>NC_084622.1:30188291-30368291 GCF_033978795.1 Nerophis ophidion
CAGCTTCATCACGTGTCGACCACACAACAAAGTTAGTACCATCGCCGGGCATTTTAAGTAAGGCGTGCTTGACTGTTTTCCCCAAACTCCACCATCATGGTCAGTGTGAGACTGGAGGGAAAAACACACTTGACCATGCTCATACCAATATTAAGCAGGCCTACAGAGTGACCTTCCCCCACCTAGTACAGTCTTAACACTTATCCTTGGGGCTCCGTTAACTCTGGACACCAAATCAGTTTTTTTTGCCCTTTTGAAAAAAATCTGATTTGATCCACTTTGGCCTGCAGTATGATTGCTGATTTCCACAGGATGCAGAACACCAGCAATACATAACCACCACAAATAGCGCACTTTTACAAGATCTCGCAAAACCATGCACAATAACGTGATAAAGTGAACATTGAAGTAAACACAGTGTAACGTCTCAAACATTGCCGTCTATCAATATCCACAGGCGGGGGCGTCTTGATTTGACTCATGGAAAAGAAAACAGTTTTGCCTTGCAGAACGACAACTATATTTTTTTTGTAGAAAGCAACAACACAACAGTGATATCATCCCTGGCGAGTGCTGCAGACACACACAACTACCATGAACCACACCGCCGGATCCCCGTATCAGCTGGCCTTTGACACATGACCCCATATGCACTTATATGCTTGTGTTCGATTCTTTAATTTTGGACATCAAGAATCAGCATGTGTGTCAACAAGGTAAAGATACGTCTGAAAACCTTTGGCTAGTTGACTTCATATGTCTATACCCGCCCATTTGGACGTTTCGAACTGTATAATACGATCCACCTTAAAGATGGACTGTTTTATTTTGAAAGTAAAGCGGATATTTTTTTGTGTTTGTGCATGACTTCCTGTCCAACGCAATCAGATTTCCTCCATCCAACCATTTTCTACCGCTTGTCCCTTTTCAGCTATTACAAATACACAGAAGCTAATACAAATATTATCAGAAGAAATTAAAACATTATAGAGATGGTTTGACAAAACAAAACTATCTTTGAATCTCAGCAAAACAAAGATAATGCTATTCGGTAACAGTAGAAGGGAAAGTCAGACACTAATACAAATAGACGAAACAGATATTAAAAGAATAAAAGAAAACACATTTTTGGGTTTAATAGTAGAAGACAAAATAAACTGGAAATCTCATGTAAAAAATATACAACGTAACGTTGCAAAAAACATGTCAATAATGAATAAAACCAAAAATCCCTATTTTCTCTACTGCTTGCTAGTGTTACCATGCCTGAGTTATTGTGTAAAAATATGGGGAAATAACTACAAATTTGCATTTCATTAATAACGATGATACAAAAAAGATTCAATAGAATTATACATAATGTTAAATATATAGAACATACAAACTTTATTTTTTTAATCAAAAATATTAAAATTCAATGACTTAGTGCATTTGCAAACTCCTAAAATGATGTACAAAGCCAACTAGAACCTGCTACCCAGCAATGTACTACAATTCTACTCAACAAAAGAGAAATATAACCTTTGAGGAAAATCTCATTTAAAACATTTGTATGCACGTCCAACAATTAAGACCTTTAGTATATCAGTATGTGGAATTAAATTATGGGATGGATTAAGCAAGGAAATCAAACAATGTACTAACACGATTCAGTTTTAGAAACGGTTCAAACTATAAGTGTTCACAAAGTACAAAGAACAACAATTATAGATACATTGAAGTTTAAAAAAAAATATATTCCTACTCCTTTTCGGCTCTGCTCTAATGAAACAACTGTAAATATGTGATGCATTACATTGTAATTATATTTTATGAATTACATTGTAGTTACATTTTAGGCATGTTCGAAATAAACTGAACTGAACTAAATTGAACAGTCGTGTTGCGGCGACCGGCAAAAATAGAAGCCCTGTGTCCATTTAGCGCAGGGATATGAAACGTCACCGCCATGTCGGTTAAATAAAAATGGAAAGAGTCCTCCATCGTGGCAATGACGTTCTGCTGCCATTTTGCATCCTGTGGAAATAAGGGATAAACGTAGTCCGCCCACCCCCCCAGGAAACGGACAAAACCCCACAACACACAGCCTTAGCACATTACCTGCTGATGCCTTCATCCAGCTACAAGACTGCTTTGCTTGATCATACTGGAGTGCGTTTGACCAACAGGACCTGGAGGCACACACGGAGATGGGGCTGTTCTTCAGAAAAACTTGCAGAGAAAATGTCAGTTTGGATGAGTTAGTCCAGGTTTTCCCACAAAAGAAACCCTGAATGACATCTAAAGTTCAGGCTCTGATCGGGGCCTGCAACTCAGGTCAGAGGACGGGACAGCAAACAATACGGCCAGGACCACTCTGGGAAGAGGCATCTATCAAGCAAAGCAGGACTACAGGAGGAATTTAGAGGACCATATACAGGACAATGACCCCTGGCAGATGTGGAGGGGGAATCTAGGCCCTACAGAGGACAGAGCCCATCCTCCACCACCAGAAGTAGACCACTGGCTGAGGAACTAAACAGCTTCTTTGCCCGATAGGATTTAACCTCCCACCTGCAGCCACCACCTCCCTCACTCTCCAGGAACATGAGATGAGGAGAAATCTGAGAACAGTGAACCCCAGAAAAAGCCATTGGTCCGGATGGCATCAAGGTGTGTGCTCGTTAGCTGGCAGGGATCTTCACCAACTTGTTGAACCTCTCCCTGCCCCATGCCACTGTCCCTCAATACCTCATATCTAACTAACACAATCATTCTCATCCCCAGAAAAATTCCAAAGACTGCCTCAATGACTACAGACCCATGGCCCTTTTGTCTGTAGTCATGAAATGTTTTGAGCGTTGTCTCAAGCCACATCGAGGATTTTCTCCTAGACTCCTTCAACCCCCACCTGTTCGCCTACAGAGCGAACAGATCAACGGAGGATGCCATCGCTCTGAGTCAACTGGAGAACTTGGGGAGCTACGTGAGGATGCTTTTTGTGGACTACAGCTCAGCCTTTAATACCATCATCCAAGACATTCTTATTTCAAAACACTCTGGTCTACTGATTCACAGCCCCACCTCCACCTGCCACTTTCTTACAAACCACCCTGAGCATGTTAAACTTGGCCCTCACCTCTCCTCAACCCTGGCCCTTCCCATGGTTGTGTGTTGAGTCCTCTTCTGTACACCCCAGACTGTATTGCGCCCCACCCAATCAACGTGACATTCAAGTTTGCGGACGACACCCCCGTCTTTACGCTTATAACAAGAGGAAACAAGACGGCATACGGGGCAGACATCAGCAACCTGACAAGGTGGTCCTCAAGAAATAACCTGACCCTGAACGTCAAGAAAACAACTTACTGTGGACTTTAGGAGACACAACCACAACCACGCCCCTCCTTCTCATAAATGGAGAATGTGTGCAAAGTGCTTCCTCAATCAAGTTTCTGGGGACCACCGTCTGCGCAGACCTCTCCTGGTCTTTTAACGTCAAGGGTTTGGTAAAGAAGGCCAAGCAGCGGCTGCGCTTCCTCCATATCCTGATGAAAAAAAACTAACTGGACCAGAAGCTTCTGCTGGCCTTCTATCACTGCTCTCTGGAGAGGACATTCACATACTCAGTCAGTACGTGTCCATGTGCTAAATTACAGATTTTTCAAATAGTTTGGCTCTAAATAAACCTCCTACAGCCCATGGAAACACCTTAATCCGTTCGTGTTTGGTTTTTAAAAAGTCGGACTAACACACCTTGATTATGCGATCGGAAACCAGATCGCTCGAGGGGGTGTGTGCAGTAGGAGACGAGACAACCCTCAGTATCGCACATGCACCTGTCTCAAGACGCGGAAAACAACCCGGAAGCAAACACCATTAAATAAAAACATAGGCAACAATTGTAATAAAGACGAGACTGTTTATTTGCTTCACAAATTAAAAGAACAACACATTTTGAAGTGTATTGATTGTAGAAAAAAAGAAACAGATATGTTTTTAAGAAGACAGCTAAAGAAATGTACTACGCCGGTTTAATCCGGACTCCCGAACGAATGATTCAGACTACCGAACGAACGAAGCAGGTATGTTAAAGACGAACAATTAAGCGTACACAAACCTCTTCACGCTGCATTTGCGCACTCCCAACTGATGAACAAGATGTTCAGAACAATAGCAACCTTCCTCTAAATATCAGTTAAGGCACAAACAGTCTTTTCCTTCGGATTTAGGGACGGCGTGGCGCAGTGGGAGAGTGGCCGTGCGCAACCCGAGGGTCCCTGGTTCAAATCCCACCTAGTACCAACCTCGTCACGTCCGTTGTGTCCTGAGCAAGACACTTCACCCTTGCTCCTGATTGGTGCTGGTTGGCGCCTTGCATGGCAGCTCCCTCCATCAGTGTGTGAATGTGTGTGTGAATGGGTAAATATGGTAGTGTCAAAGCGCTTTGAGTACCTTGAAGGTAGAAAAGCGCTATACAAGTACAACCCATTTATCATTTATTTTAAAACTCCTTCCATCTATCCACAGAGCCTTTTGAATAAACTTAAAGACATTTAAAAGTTATTTCCATAATTTTCGTCCAAAAATTCCTTTGAAAAAACTCTTCCGCCGACCTTATATTGCATCCGACCTGATACATTCTTTGTAGTACAACAATGTTTGTAGCGCAATCAAAGATAATTTATTGATGCTGTCTGTTATTTAACATCAACATAGCCATTACAGACATAATATTTGTCGTCTGTGTCAATATTACAGCGGCCATCAGTTTAAAGGGGAACATTATCACCGGACCTACGTATGCTTCAATATATACCTTGATGTTGCAGAAAAAAGACCATGTTTTTTTAACCGATTTTCGAACTCTAAAAGGGTGAATTTGGCGATTTAAACGCCTTTCAATTGATAGCCTGTCAGAGCAATGACTTTTCACCCGTCACGTCACATCGTGAAGCGACCCGCCATTTTCTCAAATACATTACACACACCAAGTCAAATTATCTGTGTTATTTTCCGTTTTTTCGACTGTTTTCCGGTACCTTGGAGACATCATGCCTCGTCGGTGTGTTGTCGGAGGGTGTAACAACACGAACAGAGACGGATTCAAGTTGCACCAGTGGTCAGAAGATGCGAAAGTCCCTCATTTGTTCTGCACACTGTACCGACGACAGCTATGCTACGACAGAGATGGCACAGAAATGGCAAGAATGTGTGGATATCCTGCGACACTCACAGCAGATGGCATTTCCAACGATAAAGTCAAAGAAATCACAAAGGTGAGTTCTGTTGATGTTATTGACTTATGTGGAGTGTGCTAATGAGACATATTTGGTCACGGCATGACTGCAAGCTAATCGATGCTAACATGCTATTTAGGCTAGCTGTATGTACATATTGCGTCATTATGCCTCATTTGTAGCTATACTTGCATCCGGCCTTTCCCTCCACCCACATTTAATGCGAAACAAACACATACCAATCGTTGGTTGTAAGGCGATCGCTGAATTTGTCCGCGCTTCCTGCCGTGCCACTGTCTGTCGTGATATGCCTCAACAGCTTTAGTTTCTTCTTCAATTTCGTTTTCACTATCTGCCTCCACACTCCAACCATCCGTTTCAATACATGCGTAACCTGTTGAATCGCTTACGGCGCTGAAATCCGAGTCTGAATCCGAGTTAATATCGCTATACATTTCTGTGCTATCCGCCATGCTTGTTTCTGTGTGGTCACACTGTGACGTCACAGGATAATAGACGGGTGGATACAACGACGGTTAAATCAAGCACTTTGAAGCCGTTTTTCGGGATATTGCGTGATGGGTAAAATTTCGAGAAAAACTTCGAAAAATAAAACAAGCCACTGGGAACTGATTTTTATTGCTTTTAACCCTTCAGAAATTGTGATAATGTTCCCCTTTAAACCAGTTTGTAAGGATTCGCAGATGGCTAGTGTGATGTCTTAGATCAACCGGAAAAGGAAGCAATTCTCCGTGCAAATAAGAAATGTGCCTATCCAGTGTATGGGATGCACATGGCGTATAACCAATAGTCGCATTAGAGCGAGTGCATGGACACTTGGATTTCACACATAGGTGTGAAAATACAACAAACAAGAACTATTTGAGAAATCCAACTACTTCAGTGCATGGAAACGTAGTGACTGAGTGTGTGGTACCCAGGCTCCACAGTGGAGGACAAGAAGAAAGCCCAGAAAATCATTGGGTCCCCTCTGCCTCCTTCGGAGAACACCCGCATTAAAAACTTGAATGCCATCACTTGCAATCCCTCTCACCACACCCACTACCTGCTGAACCTGTTGCCATCAGATCCCACACCACCAGACTTACAGTTCTTCCCCTGGGCCATACAGACTGCAAACACAACCTGAGCTGCGCCATCTCACAATCCCCCTGCCCCTTAACACATCTGAACAATACACTTCACTCTGCACTTTAACTCAACATATCAACATACCTTACTGCACTGATGTTGTAACACTTTGCACTAAACTGTTTTCACTCTCCATAAAACTTTATGAACCAGTTTATTACTTTCCTTTTTAAATGCCTACTGAAACCCACTACTACCCACCACGCAGTCTGATAGTTTATATATCAATGATGAAATATTAACATTGCAACGCATGCCAATACGGCCTTTTTAGTTTACTAAATTGCAATTTTAAATTTCCCGAGAGTTTTTTCTTGAAAACGTCGCCGAATGATTATGCGTACGCGTGACGTCACAGACTGTTAGGAAATATTAGCGCTGCACCACTCGCAGCTAAAAGTCGTCTGCTTTAACCGCATAATTACACAGTATTTTGGACATCTGTGTTGCTGAATCTTTTGCAATTTGTTCATTTAATAATGGAGACTATAAAGATCAATGCTGTTGGTGAAAAGCGTTGGATTGCAGCTGTCTTTAGCACCGAGACACAGCCGGTGTTTCTTTGTTTGTTGTGAAGCTTTAACACAGAGCGGTCAAGCGAACATGTTTCTCTACGTCAACCAGCATGCTTTTGGATGGGGAAATTGTGATATATATTATACCGGAGACATCATTGGATTATTCATCGTCCTGCAGTAGCTGTCAAAAAAGGCAGCTGTGAGCTTGGCTCCTCGGCTTCTCTCTAAAACACTGCGTGTTCACCGCAGCCGTCCAACCTCGAGGTATGCCTTTACAATCTTTAAAATCTCACTAAAACACTATTAAAACAATGAGCAGATAAGGGATCTTCCAGAATGATCCTAGTAAATGTGACTAATTACATCTGAAACGCTCACACTGCCGCCGCCCAGGGCCGACGCTTTTTTTTTTTCTAGTCCTTCACTATCAATATCTTAATTCACAAATCTTTCATCCTCGCTCAACTTAATGGGGAAATTGTCGCTTTCTCGGTCCGAATTGCTCTTACTGCTGGTGGCTCCCATTAAAAACAATGTGAATATTGTGGAGCCCTGCACCTCGTGACGTCACGCGCACATACTTACGGTACAGGCAAGGCTTTTCTATTAGCGACCAAAAGTTCCGAACTTTATCGTGTATGTTCTCTACTAAATCCTTTCAGCAAAAATATGGCAATATCGCGAAATGATCAAGTATGAGACATAGGATGGACCTGCTATCCCCGTTTAAATAAGAAAATCTCATGTCAGTAGGCCTTCAATCATTAGTTTTATAAATATATGGTAAATGGGTTAAATTAGATTAGATTAGATAGTACTTTATTTATTCCGTCAGGAGAGTTCCTTCAGGAAAATTACAATTTTCAGCACAATCCCATTCAAGATCAGACAAAAATTACAGGGAGACAGAACAGGATCGCTGACGGGTCTGCCGGCTTCCAGCGCCCCTTAAAAAAAAGATGACATACAGGTAAACAAGGTGGGTGGGGGGATAAAAAAATAGAATATTAAAATAAAATAAAAAAATCGGTCCTAGCCTAGCTCCTAGGGTTATACTTGTATAACGCTTTTGTACCTTAAAGGTACTCAAAGCGCTTTGACACTAGTTCCACATTCACCCATTCACACACACATTCACACACTGATGGCTGGAGCTGCCATGCAAGGCCCTAACCATAATCCATCAGGAGCAAGGGTGAAGTGTCTTGCTCAAGGACACAACGGATGTGACGAAGTTGGTAGGGATTGAACCAGGAACCCTGAGGTTGCTGGCACGGCTGCTCTCCCAACCGTGCCACGCCTTCCCTGTAACGTAAATGTCTTGTTTTATGCTGGCGTATCATCTGCAATTTCATCGTTCCTAATTTGCAATGACATCCATCCATCCATCCATTTTCTACCGCTTGTCCCTTCCGGGGTCGCGGGGGGTGCTGCACTCGGACGGCAGGCGGGGTACACCCTGGAAAGTCTATTTTATTCTATTCTAAAACAGACCAATACTAAGAAATGTCATCAAAACTCCAAATGCCATAGTAAAGCAGCTTTCTGTTACAGCATGATTGCAAAAGCCACAAGAAATCATGATGGATTAGATTTATATACAATAGCACTTTTCTATACACTACTAGCCCTTTACAGTCAGAACTGAGAACCAATCATTCACTATCTAAATCTAAGACTAGATCTGACCATCAAGACTAGTTGTGACCGATCGAAGTCTAAGACTAGATGTGACCGATCCAAGTCCAATACTTGATGTGACCGATCTAAGTCTAAGACTAGATGTGACCGATCTACGTCTAAGACTAAATGTGACCAGTCTAACACTAGTAGTGACCAGTCTAAGACTAGATTTGACCAGTCCAAGTCTAAGACTATATGTGACCAATCCAAGTCTAAGACTAGATGTGACCAATCTAAGTCTAAGACTAGATCTAACCATCAAGACTAAATGTGACCGATCGAAGTCTAAGACTAGATGTGACCGATCTACGTCCAAGACTAAATGTGACCAGTCTAAGACTAGTAGTGACCAGTCTAAGTCTAAGACTAGATTTGACCAGTCTAACTCTAAGACTAGATGTTACCAATCCAAGTCCAAGACTAGATGTGACCAATCCAAGTCTAAGACTAGATGCAACCAATGTAAGTCCAAGACTAGATCTGACCATCAAGACTAGTTGTGACCGATCGAAGTATATGACTAGATGTGACCAATCCAAGTCTAAGACTAGATGTGACCGATCTAAGTCCAAGACTAGATCTGACCATCAAGACTAGATGTGACCGATCTAAGTCTCACACTAGATGTGACCATTCTAAGTCTAAGACTAGATGTGACCGATCTAAATCTAAGACTAGATGTGACCGATCAAAGTCTAAGGTAGATTTGATTGATCTAAGTCTAAGACTAGATGTGACCAATCTAAGTCTAAGACTAGATCTGACCATCAAGACTAGATGTGACTGATCTAAGTCTCAGACTAGATGTGACCATTCTAAGTCTAACACTAGATGTGACCAATCTAAATCTAAGACCAGATGTGACCAATCTAAGTCCCACATTTACACATTCATGCTGGTAGGCCTGCGCGATAAATCGATTTTATCTCTAAATTGTAGTGTTTTGCAGACAAATTAAAAGTAAATAAAATAATGCTTGTCTCCTCTTGCTCCGGCATACTTTTTGCCCACAGGAGCAAAAAGTATGTAGCTTTTGCCTTCCCCGTCATTTCCTGAGCAGAGATTCAAACACACTGTTACAACATGGCTACCGCTAACGCGAACAACAGCGAGAAAGAAAAGTGTCCTCGATGCTTTGGATTCGTTACAACAGGTGTTAAACAAGCACACATGTATTTAAAAAAAAAAGGAGCACAAGAAAAACTTAATCCAGCATCTGAAAAAGAGGCTTCAAACCAAGTGGGGGAAATGCAACATGAAGACAAACAAGAACATAACAACAAACAAACAAACTCTTGCTAAAAAGAAGCTGACTGTAGTGGAATCATTTTCTTAAGTTAATGTCCTATGCTGGCATGTTGAAGTGTTAGCTGAAGACCTCGGGCAGCTTGCAGGTAAGATACATCTTAACGTCGACACATAAGGCAAAAACCCACAACGTAGGTGCTAGCTCAACATAGCATTTAGATAAGAATAGTGAAACACAGGTAGTGTGAGACAACAAAACCAACAAATAACAGTTGCGAGTAAATAAATGATGTGCTTACCCAAATAAACTGGAAAAATTCCCTGGCTAGCTTGACCAAATGAACAACGTCCATCGGGTAAGTCACTATAATACTGATCATGATACATGCGGCACATAATACAACTTCAGTACATACACTGTGGGGCTAGCTGTGTACAAACAAAACATGAAATATGGGCTACTACTTTACAGACACTGCAATATGATTGTTCATGTTTTTCAGTCATTACAGATTGTTGTCCTATTGCATTGTATTGTGCATTACAAACGTTAAAGCTACGTTGATGCAGTTGCTAGCTTGCGGCTAATGCATTATTAAAAAAGCTGCTAAGAAAGATTATCCTAAATATTTCACAGACGGAAATGTAAAAAATGACAATATGAACAAAGTAACTGAAAGCTTCAATAAGTACTTTGTGAACTTTGGACCAAATGAGGAGGAAAATATTCCAGATCCCAACTCAGTTGAGGACTTGATTGGCACTATAGACAGAAGTCCCAACTCGATGTTCTTCGAAGGTGTGACAAAATTGGAAATAATCAATATTGCGAAAAAATGTAAATCTAAGACCTCAACTGGTTGTAACAGAGTTAATATGGAAATAATAAAAAAGGTTATTGATGAATTTCAAGCAGGGAAATTCCCAGACAAAGTGAAAATTCCAAACGTCGTCTCGATTTACAGTGGAGCAAAAAAGTATTTAGTCAGCCACCGATTGTGCAAGTTCTCCCACTTAAAATGATGACAGAGGTCTGTAATTTTCATCATAGGTACACTTCAACTGTGAGAGAAAAAATGTCAAAAGAAATCCAGGAATTCACATTGTAGGAATTTCAAATAATTTATTTGTAAATTATGGTGGAAAATAAGTATTTGGTCAACCATTCAAAGCTCTCACTGATGGAAAGAGGTTTTTGGCTGAAAATCTCACGATACATGGCCCCATTCATTCTTTCCTTAACACGGATCAATCGTCCTGTGCACTTAGCAGAAAAACAGCCCCAAAGCATGATGTTTCCACCCCCATGCTTCACAGTAGGTATGGTGTTCTTGGGATGCAACTCAGTATTCTTCTTCCTCCAAACACGACAAGTTGAGTTTATACCAAAAAGTTCTATTTTGGTTTCATCTGACCACATGACATTCTCCCAATCCTCTGCTGTATCATCCATGTATCCATTTTGGTATAAACTCAACTCGTCGTGTTCGGAGGAAGAAGAATACTGAGTTGCATCACTGTATAAGACTGGAGAGAAACACCAGTTTACAAACGACAGACCTGTTTCTTTTCTTCCACAATTTTTTAAAATGATTGAAAAACTGTTTAACAACAGATTAGAAGAATTCATAAATAAAAATGAAACCCTCACAGGCAACCAATACAGTTACAGAGCAAACGTCTCAACATCAATGGGATTCATCGAAATAATACCCTAATAAACAAATGACAATGGTATGGAATCAATGGGTTGGTCTTGAACTGGGTAAGAAGCTACTTAACCTACAGGAAGCAATATGTGAAGCTGGGCAAACACACGGCTTCAGAGCTGACGACATCTTGTGGCGTACCTCAGGGATCAATACTAGGACCAATATTGTTCAATCTGTATTTAAACAATCATTTGTAAAGTTGCAAAGGACTTAAAGTTAGTATTATTTGCAGATCATAGAACTGTATTTTGTCCAAGAGAACACGCAGAAGCTAGTACAAATAAGAGAATAAATACATATCTTAGCATATCTGTATGTATAATTAAATTATGGAAAGCAAAGACAAGAAATCAAACAACGTACTAATATAATTCAGTTTAAAGGTGCCATATGTAATAATTTCATGTCAAGTCATCATTAAATGGGGGTGATCAAGAGTGATGGGTCAAAAAATGCAGAGAAAAATTTCGCCACACCTACTGTGTGTGTGAAAATCATTGGTACTTTAACTTTAACTGATAACGGTAGTTCAGCCAGGATATGCTCATTTCAAAATTAGATGTACAGCCCTGAAATGTTGTTATTGTTTTCATTTTGATGCTTTGCCCTCCACCGTTTGACCAATTAGAAAGTCTGTGTATGTTTCACACCAGGTTGGCAGTTACGCACCGCCATCTTCGTCTCGCTACTGCCACTGGTAAAGTTACTAAATATGTCAGACCTTAGGTGATCTATAAGGCGTTGTTACGATTCTGAACTTATCCATGACAAAGCCAGGAACAAAACAAAGATTTATATCGGGGATAAAAAAACAATTGAACGATTGACGCCAAATTTGCTAATTTCCTCCTGATAGGTAAGTAAGGCATTGAAGTTTTGCTATTACTTGTAATAAATGGAAATTTACATTTCATGTGTAAACTATATCGTCCAATACAGTCTACGATCTTGTCTAACAAAGTTAGTATATTTGTTACACGAACATACTAGCTTTGTTAGACAAGATCAAATTTTTAGATTGCTAGCCCGTTCAATGACACATGGACATATAGGCTAACGGAGGAAATATATGCCCGTTAGTCTGTATGTCGATATGTCATTCAACTGACAGTGCAAAGAATGAATGTTTTTTCACCACTTCTGCAAAATGGTCAGCCTAAGGCTGTAAGGCAGGCCTGTGATGGATGTGAACACAGACCATAACAAAAGGAGGAGAAATCCAATGGTGAATAAACAGGTTTACAGTTTAGCTCTCCATTCAAGATGATCCCCTGCTGGTCTGCCAATGGACTGGACTTTCACATGAAGTCAGGACCACTCCTTATTTAAAGTTAAAGTACCAATGATTGTCACGCACACACTAGGAGTGGCGAAATTATTCTCTGCTTTTGACCAATCACCCTTGATCACCCCCTGGGAGGCGAGGGGAGCAGTGAGCAGCAGCGGTGGCCGCGCTCGGGAATCATTTTTGGTGAATCAACCCCCAATTCCAACCTTTGATGCTGAGTGTGTCACGATCCGCGACTCGGATCGTTTATGGTTTTGCCTTTTGATATGTTTTTCATCATGTTTGTTTCTGGACTCTGCCGATCCTTGTTTGAGCACTTCCTTGTTTGTTTTAGTCACCATGGCAACGTATTGTGCTCCTCCTCACGGGCTCCTGTCACACACCTGTTTCCGATTATTATTTGCGTATTCAAGCCCACCTGATTCCTTAGTTCGTCCTCGGTCCATTGTTTGCTTTTCGCAACACGTCACGTTTTGTATTTGGTATCATAGATTTTGTGCTAAGTTCCGCTTTAGCTTCACGTGCGTGTGGCACGTCGTTTAATGTTTTCTGTTTCCTGCTACGTTTTAGCATTAGACTTCCGTGCATTGGCACGCGCGTTGTTTTTCCCTTTTTGCACCAGTGTTCTTTTGTTTTATTTTATTAAAACGTGTTCCTACCTGCAATCCTGCTGACTGGTCGTGTGTGCATCCACCAAGTGGCAACTCCGCGCAGCAAGTGCGCCGCAAAGCGTGACAGAGTGCCAAGCAGGGAGGTAATGGGTCCCATTTTATAATCTTTAGTATGACTCGGCCGGGGTTAGAACTCACGACCTTTGCATCAGTCGGTGACGTCCCTGCGCCCCGACATGTCTACATGTAAGAGGATCCTCACTATGGACTCGACTCTCACATTATTAACCATATCCACTCGCCATCCATTGCACCGCTCACCCAAGGATTCCCACATCTGCGGTCCCTTCAATTAATCAATGTTTATTTATACAGCCCCAAACCACAAGTGTCTCAAAGGGCTGCACAAGCCACGGCGACATCCTCGGCTCGGATCCCACATCAGGGCAAGGAAAAACTCAACTCAGTGGGATGACAATGAGAAACCTTTGAGAGGACCGCAGATGTGGGAGACCCTCCCCCCTAGGGTGACCGGTGCAATGGGACCTGAAGTGGATCCAGCATAATATTGTGAAAGTCCAGTCCATAGTGGGCCCAGCAGGAGACCATCCCGAGCTGAGATGAGTCAGCAGAGATGTCCCCCACCCGATGCACGGGTGCCGACTCTGGACAGCCAGCACTTCATCCATGGCCACCGAACCTGTGCCCCCCCTCCCCCCACGAGGGGAGAGGGGGGCAGAGCAGAGAAGAAAAGAAACGGCAGATCAACTGGTCTAAAAGGGGAGTCTATTTAAAGGCTAAAGTATACAAATGATATTTAAAATGGGACTTAAATGCTTTTACTGAGGTAGCATCTCTAATTGTTACCGGGAGGGCATTTCAGAGTACTGAAGCCCGGAAAGAAAAGCCCGCAGACTTTTTTTGGGCTCTGGGAATCACTAATAAGCCGGAGTTCTTTGAACGCAGATTTCTTGCCGAGACCTATGGTACGATACAATCAGCAAGGTAGGATGGAGCTAGACCGTGTAGTATTTTATACCTAAGGACCAAATCCTTAAAATCGGTCCCTTCCAAGGTTTCTCGTTGTTCCCATTGGGTTGAATTTTGTCTTGCCCTGATGTAGGATCTGAGCCGAGGATGTCCTTGTGGCTTGTGCAGCCCTTTGAGACACTCGTGATTAAGGGCTATATAAGTAAACTTTGCCTGAGATGTGGTCTCCACGTCTGCTTCAACACATCTGTGCACCAACCTTCGTTTATGTAGAAGCATATTCCATCTTCCCAGGGAGCTCTTCTACGCTGCTCGCTCTGAGGAGCTGAAAGTCCGGGATGTGTTCACTGAGCCAGCTTTCATTAAAAAGGCAAGGCGGCGGTTCTGCAAAAATCCATGTTGCTGGTGTTTAGTAGCAGCACTTCATCCATATTATTAGCCAGGAAGCGGACATTCGCCAAGAATGGACAGAGGCGCAGTGTGTAATCCCCGCCGCCTCAGTTCAACGAGCACGCCTGCCCGTTTTCCCCCTGTCTACTGCGGCATCTCCGGTAAAGTCCATAGAGCGCAGCTGCTCATCCAGTAAGAATCTCTCTTTTTCTGGTTAAATGAGACCAGTGGAAAAAGTTTGTCAGAGAACTGTCCAACGTTTAAAGGGGAACATTATCACAATTTCAAAAGGGTTAAAAACAATAAAAATCAGTTCCCAGTGGCTTGTTTTATTTTTCGAAGTTTTTTTCAAAATTTTACACCTCCCGGAATATCCCTAAAAAAAGCTTTAAAGTTCTTGATTTTCGCTATTTGCGATGCGACTGTCCATTTCCCTGTGACGTCATACAGTGCTGCCAATACAAACAACATGGCGGTTACCACAGCAAAATATAGCGACATTAGCTCGGATTCAGACTCGGATTTCAGCGGCTTAAGCGATTCAACAGGTTACGCATGTATTGAAACAGATGGTCGGAGTATGGAGGCAGATAGCGAATACGAACTTGAAGGAGAAACTGAAGCTATTGAGCGAATAGCTATTGACGCTATTCGGCCATAGCGTGGGTGTACCTAATGAAGTGGCCCATAGCATGGCTGCCTTATTAGCATCGCCGGTAAAATGTGCAGACCAAACGATCAGGACTTTCGCATCTTGTGACACTGGAACAACTTAAATCCGTCGATTGGTAAGTGTTTGTTTCGCATTAAATGTGGGTATCTAGTTTCAAATGTACATACAGCTAGCGTAAATAGCATGTTAGCATCGATTAGCGTAGCATGTTAGCATCGATTAGCCGGCAGTCATGCTGCGACCAAATATGTCTGATTAGCACATAAGTCAACAACATCAACAAAACTCATCTTTGTGATTTCGTTGACTTAATCATTGCAAATGCATCTGCAGGTTATCCATACATTCTGCGCCATGTCTGTCTTAGCATCGCCGGTCAAATGTGCAGACATTCAACGGGGGTCTGGCGGCAGATTTCTTGCCAGTGGTGCAACTTGAATCCCTCCCTGTTAGTGTTGTTACACCCTCCGACAACACACCGACGAGGCATGATGTCTCTTAAGGTTCCAAAAATTAGTCGAAAAAACGGAAAATAACAGAGCTGAGACCCGGTGTTTGTATTATGAAAATGAAAATGGCGGGTTTATTCCCTCGGTGACGTCACGTTCTGACGTCATCGCTACGAGACCGATAAACAGAAAGGCGTTTAATTCGCCAAAATTCACCCATTTAGAGTTCGGAAATAGGTTAAAATAATACATGGTCTTTTTTTTGCAACATCAAGGTATATATTGATGCTTGCATAGGTTTGGTGATAATGTTCCCCTTTAACAGTTCTTCTCTGGTGAAAGAGACCAGACAAGGGGAGCAAAAAACTACGAGAGAACGCAGTACCGTAGTGACCTATTGCAGCATCATCTTGAAGAATGTTGTATACATGAAAAATATCAATTTCTTCTAAGCGCTGTCCTTCACATGCTATTCCTTGTTTGAAAACAAAGTTATGTCCATTTCTAGTTCTAAGTTAGTGCGAGCGAGTAAGACCAAATGTTTTGGGCAGCTATTAGGGCAGTGGTGTCAAACGTACGGCCCGAGGGCTGGATCAGGCCCGCGAACAGGTTTTATCCAGCCTGCTGGATGAGCTTGCCAAGTATAAAAATTTACCTTGTTATTGTTGTGTTTTCTGTTGTTTTCGTCTCTGTCTAATCCCCCTCTGGTCCCCACAATTTCCCCACGTCTTCCTTTTTTTCTCTCTTTCTATATCTTCCTGCTGTGGCCCGGCTGCACCAAAAATTAATTTAAAGGCCTACTGAAATGAGATTTTCTTATCCAAACGGGGATAGCAGGTCCATTCTATATGTCATACTTGATCATTTTACAACATTGCCATATTTTTGCTGAAAGGATTTAGTAGAGAACATCCACGATAAAGTTCGCAACTTTTGGTTGCTAATAAAAAAGCCTTGCCTTTACCGGAAATAGCAGACGATGTGCGCGTGACGTTACGGGTTGTGGAGCTCCTCACATCCTCACATTGTTTACAATCATGGCCACCAGCAGCGAGGGCGATTCGGACCGCGAAAGAGACGATTTCCCCATTAATTTGAGCGAGGATGAAATATTCGTGGATGAGGAAAGTGACAGTGAATGACTAGAATATATTTTTTTTAAAAGACGAGGGCAGTGGGAGCGATTCAGATGTTATTAGACACCTTTACTAGTATAAGTCTGGAAAATCCCTTATCTGCTTATTGCGTTACTAGTGTTTTAGTGAGATTATATGGTCGTACCTGTACAACCTGAGAGTCAGAGGGGTGTGGCCGTGGGTGTGGTGACCGGCAGTGTCTCCGAGAGAAGCAATGTTTTTCGACGAGGCGGAAGCAGCCGGGTTGAGATTTTTTTTTTTCCCTCCTCCACGGTGTAAGCATCCGACGGTCGGAGGCAAGAGAGTCCACAGCTGCAGGAGGAACGGCGCAAGCTATCCGCTCATGTCTACGGTAAGAGCCGACCTATTGCCACAATTTTCTCACCGTAACCTGCCGGTTGACATGTGGTAGGGAACCATGTTCGCTTGACCGCTCTGATCCATACTAAAGCTTCACCGTCATCTTTCGGGAATGTAGACAAGGAAACACCGGCTGTGTTTGTGTTGCTAAAGGCGGCTGCAATACACTGCTTCCCACCTACATCTTTCTTCTTTGACGTCTCCATTATTAATTGAACAAATTGCAAAAGATTCAGCAACACAGATGTCCAGAATACTGTTTAATTATGCGATTAAAGCAGACGACTTATAGCTGTGATCGGTGCTGGATCAAAATGTCTGCTACAATCCATGACGTTACGGGCACGAGTCATCATACGCGTCATCATACCGCAACGTTTTCAACAGGATACTTTGTGCGAAATTTAAAAATGCAATGTAGTAAACTAAAAAGGCCGTATTGGCATGTGTTGCAATGTTAATATTTCATTAATATTTCATCATTGATATATAAACTATCAGACTGCGTGGTGGGTAGTAGTGGGTTTCAGTAGGCCTTTAAATACATTTAGTAAGTAAAATAGAAATAAGGCAAAAAGAGAAGTATCCTACACTTCTCTTTTGTAAAGTAAATCTGACCAGTCAATATGGGCATCTACATCAACTGTAAACAAAACAAAAAATTACCTGAAATTTTTAAACGAAATAAACTGCTGTTCTAAATGTGTCCACTAGATGTGGCAATAGCAATTTTTTGTATCTTTGTCAATGATGCTACTTATGTACAAAATAAACCATATGGATGTTACATCAGTTGAGGAAAATTATCAAACTACATAAATAAAATACTGTAATTGGATTTTGACATACTTTTTTTTATCTTGATAGACTGAAAATGAACACCAATGACAAAATTATCACACAATTTTTTCAGTAAATAAAAATAACGACAAATAAAAGCATATATACTATTAACCACAACAGGTAACTGTAAAAAAAACAAAAAAACGTCAAGTAAAAGTGGTTGTAGAGGCAGGGATTTGTTTCTCACTTGTCACCAGGGATAGTGGGTGGTGCTATGTGTGGGTGTGTGGGCGGAGTGTGTGTAGGGCTGAATGATCGGTGAATGAATAACACCTGCACCTTTCTGTGAATTGTTTGGTTTGTATGGAGAGAGAGAGAGAGAGTGAGGTAGGAGCCGTTTTGTCTGCTGACCGCAAAGGGACCACAATTCATCTGCAAGTAATGTATTGTATTTTCACTCAAAGGGAAAATAAATCACCCTCAAAACAGCAGTAATGACTTCATGTTGCATCCTTGGACCCAGCGTGTCAGACAGAGCCCTGCTTTCCACTTTCAATGGCTAACTGGTTTCTGATAGTCACACAACAGTGTTGACGAACCCCAAGATGCAGAGAGGGCAGGCTTAGAGCAGGAAAACAGGTTTTGATGTCCAAAATTCAGGCAAAACACAAACAAGGAACAGGGAACAGCAAATAGGAAATGAGGAACTTGAAGACAGCAAGCTGCAAACAGCTATCAGGATACAGCAAACAGTCCACAGCTTACAGCTAGTAATACTCCAGCACTGACTGGAGGGCGAGGCAGGTCTAAATAGTGGTCTGATTGGCAACTGCCACTCAGGGACAGGTGAGGGAAAACAGCGTTTAGTGAGACAAGAAGGAAACTGAAGCAAAATAAGAGCGCTGACAGGAAATAAAACCTAAACACAGAGGAAAAAACTAAGACATAACCAAACTGTCAGTGACAAGCCTGACACCGACAACATTATGGTTTGTACAATTTCAGAATGTGCTTGTTCTGTTTTTAAACAAAGAAAACCATCTGAAGTTGTCTTTATTTTTAAGTTATCGTGCTGTGATTTTACCAGTCTGGCCCACTTGGGAGTAGATTTTTCTCCATGTGGCCCCCGATCTAAAATGAGTTTCACACCCCCGTCCTTCACTGTGACACTTGCGACAACACCAACTAATCGCAGGAATGCTTGTAACTCACATTTTTGCTTGCAACTTAAAGCAAAACGATTAGCCGAGAGAAAGCTCTTATCAAGTTGAGGTATCACTTTTATATTTATTCTCCCATTGAATCACAACTGATGAATACACTTGAAAGTTAATTTTGAAGAAATAAAATAAAATCGGTGCTTCACTTAGTAAGAGTAGACAAGAAGTGAAGTGAAGTGAATTATATTTATATAGCGCTTTTTCTCTAGTGACTCAAAGCGCTTTACATAGTGAAACCCAATATCTAATTTTTCACATTTAAACCAGTGTGGGTGGCACTGGGAGCAGGTGGGTAAAGTGTCGTGCCCAAGGACACAACGGCAGGGACTAGGATGGCGGAAGCGGGGATTTCAACCCTCAAGTTGCTTGCACGGCCGCTCTACCAACCGAGCTATACCGCCCCAAGAAGCAATTACATATCTAGAAGATAAATGGTATTTGTTGTTCTTTTCCAAATAGAAATTGCAAAATATCCGACATAAATGAGGGCGATAACTAATCAGCCACCTCTTTAGTGCCGCCGTCCTAGTGGATCCCTGGAGCATTTTTAAAAAAGGATTAAAAATGGAAAAAGATGGGGACAATAGTTTTGTTTCAGTATGTTTTTTGTTTGAGGACAAACATGACACAAACCTTCCCAATTGTTAGAAAGCCCACTTTTTAATATGTTTGTGTGTATGCTTCACAGATGAGACTATTTGGTGAACATCGTTTTGTCCTACTAATTTCCGTGGTTCGTGAACTCACCATAGTGTGGACTGTGACGCAACAGTTTGTTTACATGTAAAATCTTCCACTCCTCCTTTGTCTCATTTTGTCCACCAAACATTTTATGCTGTGCGTGAATGCACAAAGGTGCGCTTTGTTGATGTTATTGACTTGTTGCAGTGCTAATCAAGCATATTTGGTCAGTGCATGACTGTAAGCTAATCAATGCTAACATGCTATTTAGGCTAAATGAATGTACGTAATTGCAGTCCTGGGTTCAAATCCAGGCTCGGGATCTTTCTGTGTGGAGTTTGCATGTTCTCCCCGTGAATGCGTGGGTTCCCTCCGGGTACTCCGGCTTCCTCCCACCTCCAAAGACATACACCTGGGGATAGGTTGATTGGCAACACTAAATTGGACCTAGTGTGTGAATGTGAGTGTGAATGTTGTCTATCTGTGATGGCCCTGCGATAAGGTGGCGACTTGTCCAGGGTGTACCCTGCCTTCCGCCCGATTGTAGCTGAGATAGGCGCCAGCGACCCCGAAAGGGAATAAGCGGTAGAAAATGGATGGATGGATGGATGAATGTACATAATGAATCATTATGCCTCATTTGTAGGTATATTTGAGCTCATTTAATATCCTGTACTTTTATCCTATTTGTATATAATTTAGTTTTGCATGTCTCGTGACTAGAGATATCCGATAATGGCTTTTTTGCAGGTGTCCGATATTCCGATATTGTCCAACTCTTAATTACCGATTCAGATATCAACTGATACCGATATATACAGTCGCGGAATTAACACATTATTATGCCTAATTTTGTTGTGATGCCCCGCTGAATGCATTAAACAATGGAACAAGGTTTTCCAAAATAAATCAACTCCATCCATCCATCTTCTTCTGCTCATCAGAGGTCGGGTCGCGGGCGAGTGCAGCAGCCTAAGCAGGGATACCCAGACTTCCCTCTCCCCAGCCACTTCGTCCAGCTCTTCCCGGGAGATCTCGAGGCGTTCCCAGGCCAACCAGGAGACATAGTCTTCCCAACGTGTCCTGGGTCTTCCCCGTGGCCTCCTACCGGTCGGACATGCCCGAAACACCTCCCTAAGGAGGCGTTCGGGTGGCATCCTGACCAGATGCCCGAACCACCTCATCTGGCTCCTCTCGATGTGGAGGAGCAGCGGCTTTACTTTGAGTTCCTCCCGGATGACAGAGCTTCTCACCCTATCTCTAAGGGAGAGTCCCGACACACGGGGGAGGAAACTCATTTCGGCCGCTTGTACCCGTGATCTTGTCCTTTCGGTCATGACCCAAAGTTCATGACCATAGGTGAGGATGGGAACGTAGATCGACCGGTAAATTGAGAGCTTTGCTTTCTGGCTCCACTCCTTCTTCACCACAATGTGTCCAAAACATGAGACCGCAAATCCGATGACACAACTACAAAGTCGATCAAGGAACTGCGGCCTAGGGTGTCCTGGCGCCAAGTGCACATATGGACACCCTTATGTCTGAACATGGTGTTTGTTATGGACAATCTGTGACGAGCACGAAAGTCCAATAACAAAACACCACTCGGGTTCAGATCCGGGCGGCCATTCTTCCCAATCACGCCTCTCCAGGTTTCACTGTCGTTGCCAACATGAGCGTTGAAGTCCCCCAGTAGAACGAGGGAATCACCCGGTGGAGCACTCTTGAGTACTCCCTCGAGTGTACTCAAAAAGGGTGGGTACTCTGAGCTGTTGCTTGGTGCGTAAGCGCAAACAACAGTCAGGACCTGTCCCCCCACCCTAAGGCAAAGGGAAGCAACCCTCTCGTCCACTGGGTTGAATTCCAACGTGCAGGTTTTGAGCTGGGAGACAACAAGAATTCCCACCCCAGCCCGTCGTCTCTCACTGTCGGCAACGCCAGAGTGGAAGAGAGTACATCCCCTCTCAAGAGAACTGGTTCCAGAGCCCTTGCTGTGCGTCGAAGTGAGTCCGACTATATTCAGCCGGAACTTCTCCACTTCGCGCATTAGCTCAGGCTCCTTCCCCCCCAGCGAGGTGACGTTCCACGACCCAAGAGCTAGCTTATGTAGCCGAGGATCGGACCCCCAAGTGCCCCGCCTTCGGCTGCCGCCCAGTTCACATTGCACCCGACCTCTATGGCCCCTGCTATGGGTGGTGAGCCCATTGGAGGGGGGACCCACGTTGCCTCTTCGGGCTGTGCCCGGCCGGCCCCCATGGGTACAGGCCTAGCCACCAGGCGCTCACCATCGTACCCCACACCTCCGGGCCTGGCTCCAGAGGGGGACCCAGTGAAAAAAAATGCCAACAGGGCACTGCCATATTTATTATTGAAGTCACAAAGTGCATTATTTTTTTCAACATGCCTCAAACAGCAGCTTGGAATTTGGGACATGCTCTCCCTGTGAGTGAATGAGGAGGTTGAGGTGGGCGGGGTTGGGGGGTGGGCGGGGTTGAGTTGGGGGGTTTGGGAGGGGTGTATATTGTAGCGTTCTGGAAGAGTTAGTGCGGCAAGGGATTCTGGGTATTTGTTCTGTTGTGTTTATGTTGTGTTACGGTGCAGATGTTCTCCCGAAATGTGTTTGTCATTCTTGTTTGGTGTTTGGTGCATATTTCTAACAGTGTCAAACTTGTGTATAGGTCCACCCTCAGTGTGACCTGTATGGCTGTTGACCAAGAATGCTTTGCATTCACTTGTGTGTATGAAAAGCCGTACATATTATGTGATTGGGTTGGCACGCAAAGGCAGTGCCTTTAAAGCACGCCTCCAATATTGTTGTCTGGGAGAAATTCGGGAGAATTGTTGCATCGGGAGATTTTCTGAGGGGCACTGAAATTCAGGAGACTCCCGGGAAAATCAGGAGGGTTTGCAAGTATGACTGGGAGACTCAACTGCTCTGTACTTCTCCCTACGTCCACGTACCACTCGTAGAATGGCATTTTAAAAAGTCAGAAATTTAACTTTTTGAAACCGATAATGATCATTTCCGATATTACATTTTAAAGCATTTATCGGCCGATAATATCGGAAATCATTAACTCATTAGACATTATCTGTATGTAATAGTGGCTGCATTTCTGTTCCTTTGTGTGCAATGTTGTTCTAGACCACAGCAAACATTAGCAACATTTCTGTCAACGAAGATTTGCTTAAGCCTGTGACACATAGTCATTTTGATAGTAGGCTATTATCGCTAATATAGACACTTACGTCATGTGTTGCCTTCATTATAAGACTCATATTTTCATTTTTTCGGGTCCCGACAGATCTGTTTTTTGTACTTTTGGTCCAATATGGCTCTTTCAACGTTTTGGGTTGCTGACCCCTAATCTACACTAAACAGTGAGGAATATGAAGCTTGCCACAGTGGACCTTTTATAAATGATATTCCAATCACAGATTGTGAATATCATATCAGTTTTCTACTTAGATATGATATGCCCATAACTGTTACGCATACAGCTGGTTGGGCACAAGGAGTGACGTACACAAGTCACGGTTTCCCATTTGACCAATTAAACAGTTTCCTATGTGTATAATGTATTTATTAAGAAATTGCATGATAGAATACTGCTAAATGCTTCTCATGGAAACACATGCTCGTGAGGAGTGCATTTATTAATACATGCTTTTTCAAAAACTACAAAGACCTATACTAATTCAGCAAATTGTATACTTTACTGTATTCTTAAATCTCAGTGACCAAAAACATTGTGACCCAGGATCCTACTGTCATACAGCCTGTCTAGTCACGTAGTGAATAACTCAATCAATCCATAACTAATTCACAGGCGAACTGACCAGGGTTGATAATCGAAAAAAATAGTATTGCTGAACATTTAAAATGAACAGAACATATTGCCCCACATTCTTAAATACAAATAGTATAGCGTCGCCCAAGTGACTCTCTGGACCTAAAAATGTATGAAAAAGGGAAAAAGATAAGGGGAACAAAATACGTGTATTTTTTGCTATAATATGGTTTCTGTAGGACACAAACCTCCTTAATTGTTATAAAGCCCACTATTTACATTAAACATGCTTCACTGATTCTAGTATTTGGCGAGCACCGTTTTGTCCTACTGATTGTGGCGGTCCTTGAACTCAATGTAGTTTGTTTACATGTAAAACTTTCTCTGACTTTCTAGTCTTGTTTCATGTCACTTCTTTTTCGGTCTCATTTTGTCCACCAAACTTTTAACGTTGTGTATGAATGCACAAAGGTGAGTTTTGTTGATGTTATTGACTTGTGTGGAGTGCTTATCAGACATATTTGGTCACTGCAAGCTAATCGATGCTAACATGCCATTTAGGCTAGCTATATGTACATATTGCATCATTATGCCTAATTTGTTGGTATATTTGAGGTCATTTAGTTTCCTTTAAGTCCTCTTAATTCAATTTATATCTCATGACACACTGTCTTTATGTAATATGGCTTTTAATTTTTTGTGGCTCCAGACAGATTTGTTTTTGTATTTTTGGACCAATATAGCTCTTTCAACACTTTAGGTTGCCGACCCCTGGTACAGGCAGAAGGTGTTGTCAGTAAGACCCAATCGGGTATCATGAAAACCAGACAGGAACAATGTGAAAAACATACTTTTCCCCACAAAAAAACAATTGGAGAACATATTCTTCACATACCTCATTTTGAATGGCCGAGCAGTAATCTAGTAGTTCTTGTCTTTATCTTGCCTGGTGTCCTCCGCCTTATCTCTGCCTGAAGTCTGAGACCAGACCACTGGCCCTGGAGAAATAAAGCTCTTTATTCTATGTGACATCACCTTTCCAGACATGAAAGTGGTATGGTATTGCCCTTGCATCACTTTGAAATGTCCGTGCAAAGGTTTGTAAACAATAGTGATTATTTCTCAAAGGTCAATACTTCAGAGAAGTTTTAAGAATGAGATCAAAGTTCACCACGACCCCGAGTCACACGTTGTGTTCCGAGTCGGTCTGAGGGATTGCAGTTTGATAAACTGTTCTGATTACGGTTGTACGAGATATGTAGATCTGTAGTGGACTACTCTCCCTCACTACGATACGGAACGATAGGAAAACATTATATCACTTTATTGTGACCATAATTATCAGTGTTACTACAAAACCCAAAACGAGTGAAGTTGGCACATTGTGTAAATGATAAATAAAAACAGAATACAATGATATGCAAATCCTTTTCGACCTATATTCAATTGAATAGACTGCAAAGACAAGATATTTAATAGTCGAACTGAGAAACTTATTTTTTTCTTGCAAATAATTAATAATTTAGAATTTAATGGCAGCTACACATTGCAAAAAAGTTAGCACAGGGGCATTTTTACCACTGTGTTACATGGCCTTTCCTTTTAACAACACTCAGTAAATGTTTGGGAACTGAGGAGACCAATTTTTGAAACTTTTCAGGTGGAATTCTTTTAATTCTTGCTTGATGTACAGCTGAAGTTGTTCAACAGTCTGGGGTCTCCATTGTGGTATTTTTGGCTTTATAATGCACTACAAATTTCCAATGAGCTCTAATACACCCCCATACCATCACAGATGCTGGCTTTTGAACTTTGCGCCTAGAACAATCCGGATGGTTCTTTTTCTCTTTTTTCCATAGGGAGGACACAACCTCCACAGTTTCCAATAACAATTTGAAATGTGGACTCGTCAGACATCAGAACACTTTTCTACTTTGCATCAGTCCATCTTTGATGAGCTGGGGACCAGCAAAGCCGCCGGCGTTTCTGGGTGTTGTTGATAAATGGCTTCAGCTTTGCATTATAGAGTTTTAACTTGCACTTATAGATGTAACAACAAACTGTAGTTACTGACAGTTGTTTTCTCAAGTGTTCCTGAGTCCATGTGGTGATATCCTTTACACACTGATGTCGGATTTTTTTATCCAATACTGCCTGTGGGATCGAAGTTCTGTAATATCATTGCTTACGTGCAGTGATTTCTCCAGATTCTCTGAACCTTTTGACGATATTACGGACCTTAGAAGGTGAAATCCCTAAATTCCCAGCAATAGCTCGTTGAGAAATGTTGTTCTTAAACTGTTCGACAATTTGCTCATGTATTTGTTCACAAAGTGGGGACTCTCACCCCATCCTTGTTTGTGAATGACTGATCATTTCATTAACGCTGCTTTTATACCCAAACATGGCACTCACCTGTTCCCAATTAGCCTGTTCACCTGTGGGATGTTCCAAATAAGTGTTTGATGAGCATCCCTCAACTTTCTCAGTCTTTTTTGCCACTTGTGCCAGCTTTTTTGAAACATTCTGCAGACATCAAATTTCAAATGAGCTACTATTTGCAAAAAAAACCCAAAAAGTTCTATTTTGGTTTCATCTGACCACATGACATTCTCCCAATCCTCTGCTGTATCATCCTTGTATCCATTTTGGTACAAACTCAACTCGTCGTGTTTGGATGAAGGAGAATACTGAGTTGCATCCCAAGAACACCAAACCTACTGTGAAGCACGGGGGTGGGAACATCATGCTTTGGGGCTGTTATTCTGCTAAGGGGACAGGACGATTGATCTGTGAAAGGAAAGAATGAATGGGGCCATGTATCGTGAGATTTTGAGCCAAAACCTCCTTCCATCAGTGAGAGCTTTGAATGGTTGACCAAATACTTATTTTCCACCATAATTTATAAATAAATTTTTTTAAATTCCTATAATGTGAATTCCTGGATTTTTTTTCACATTCTGTCTCTCACAGTTGTAGTGTACCTATGATGAAAATTACAGACCTGTGTCATCATTTTAAGTGGGAGAACTTGCACAATCGGTGGCTGACTAAATACTTTTTTGCCCCACTGTATCTGAAATACTTAAAGTCATGGTTTTGATCAAATGGTACAAAAACTACCAAGGCAACAAACCGTAACATCCAGGTTCTTTCTTTTGCTTTGATGTGGTTACCGTATTTTTTTGGACTATAAGGCACACTTAAAGTCCTTTAAAATGTTCTCAAAAATCGACGGTGCACCTTATAATCCGGTGCACCTAATGTACGGAATGATCTTGGTTGTTGTTACCGACCTCGAAGCTATTTTATTTGGTACATGGTGAAATGATAAGTGTCTACTATGAATTGATTAACGTGGACTTGTTAAACAAGTTGAAAAACTTATCCGGGTGTTACCATTTAGTGGTCAATTGTACGGAATATGTACTGTACTGTGCAATCAATCAATCAATCAAGCCAGTTTATGTCAGTCACACATAAGAGATATATGTGGACTGTAATATGATGGCAGTCACAAATAAGAGATACGTGTGGACTGCAATATTACTCAAGTAAACAACACCAACATTTTATATGTTGCATTGAAAATATAGAACATTATACACCGCTCAAAAATCTATCAACATGTTTTAGTACGACTTTGGTAAGTTATGAAGCCGCACCGCTTGATGGATTGTACTGTGCTTCAACATATGAGTATTATTATGGTGTGTGTATAGAACCTTTATTTAACCAGATAAGAAACCCATTGAGATCAAGATCTCTTTGACTAGGGTGATTTGGCCAAGAGGTCAACAGCACATGTCACGGATCAGTTTCAAAAAAGTAATACATTAAGACATACATTTTAAAATACATAAAAGAGAACTGTGAAACAATAAAGATTTACACCTTTTAAAAACACAGGCACTGTGCAAACGTCTCTCGCTGTCTGTCCCTCAGGACAGAACGGAAGTCTCCAAATGGAAGTAGTTCTGTGAGTTTCAGTTTCGTCTGCAATGCATTCCATTCCATAGGGGCAGCAATGCCAAAAGCTCTTTTGCCAAATTCAGTCCATACATGGGGAACAGTTAAACGTAACGCATAAGAGCTGTTTTTTCTTTGTAACAAAGCACACAAGTATGGAGGGATTAAACCTAAAAGAGCTTTATAAATGATAGTCAGCCAATGTGTGTAACGGCGTGCACTCAATGAAGATAAGTCTGACTTCATATACAGTTGACAGTGGTGGGTGAGACTTCGACAGCCAGTAACAAATCTTAGTGCTGAGTGGAAAACAATGTCCAAGGACTGGAGGCATTTAGATGAAGCACTAAAATAAAGCACGTCTCCATAATCAATTACGGGCAAGATAGTCGCTGTCACCAATTTCTTTCTGACTTTAAGAGAGGAGCAGTTTTTATTTCTAAAAAGGACACCAAGCTTTACCCTAAGCTTGGAGACCAAGTTGTTAATATGGGCTTTAAATGAAAGCTCCTGATCAAGAGTAAAACCCAAGTACTTGTAATTTAATACCTGCTCTATAGGGTTTCCATTTGATTTTACAATATTTGGAATATTTTCCAGTAGCACAATTGAATGAGAGAAAACCATTACCTTGCTTTTATCTGTATTTAAAACCAATTTAAGATCAAATAAGCGTGTAAATGAGTATAAGGTAAGACATATTATCTGGCGTTTTGTTTCACAATATTATGCAAAAGCAACTTTTCTTACCTTCTGGTACCTGTTGATGTGTATTTGGGATCTGCATATGTCCTGATAATTTGCGCGCATCCGCCCTTGTAGTCCACCATAGTCGATAAGCTTCTTTTCTCTATCTTTTTGTTATGGGATATTCATCCTCTGCTGTTGCCATTTGTAATATAAAGTAGTGTAAAGATCTTACTTATATCTGTCAGTAAACTCGCCATGAAAGTGCTAAAACATACCGGTGTAGTGAGTTTACATTATTCACCCAAGGAACTTTAGTTATTAGAGAGTTTCGGTCATACGGTTTTTCACGGGACACATTTCCGGCCTTGTTGTTGTTTCCGGATAAGGAGATGCTGCTCCGTTATTGATTTAAGTAAAAGTCTGAATGTCATCAAAACAGTTAGCTCCATCTTTTGACACTTCTTCCACTCCCGTCCTTGCACGCTACACCGCTACAACAAAATTGACCGATAAAAGACGCTGTCGAAGGTGAGCCACGTAAATAAGACCGCAAACGAAACGGCGCATCCTGAACAGAGTGTCAGAAAGCGGCCTGGAGATGATCTGTAAAACAAAATCTATGCAACATTTTGACAAAAGAACCACAATTACATGTTATGTAGACCACAGGGAAGTGTTTTACATTTAGAAAAAAATAATATATATGACCCCTTTAAAGGCCTACTGAAATTAGATTTTTTTTTATTTAAACGGGGATAGCAGGTCCATTCTATGTGTCATACTTGATCATTTCTCGATATTGCCATATTTTTGCTGAAAGGATTTAGTAGAGAACAGCCACAATAAAGTTTGCAACTTTTGGTGCTGACAAAAAAGCCCTGCCTTTACCGGAAGTCGCAGACGATGACGTCACAAGTGTGGGGGCTCCTCACATATTCACATTGATTTTAATGGGGGCGTCCAACAAAAAGTGCTATTCGGATCGAGAAAACGACAATTTCCCCATTAATTTGAGCGAGGATGAAAGATTTGTGTTTGAGGATTTTGATAGCGACTGACTAGAAAAAAAAACAAAAACAAAAAAAAACAAGTAAAAAAAAAAATGTGTGGCATTGGGACGGATTCAGATGTATTTAGACACATTTACTAGGACAATTCTGGGAAATCCCTTATCTTTCTATTGTGTTGCTAGTGTTTTAGTGAGTTTAATAGTACCTGATAGTCGGAGGTGTGTGTCCACGGCTGTCTTGACGCCAGTGTCTCAGGGAAGTCGACGGCAGCTTTATGGACGGCACAAGCTCAGCTGATCTCTGGTAAGATGCGACTTTTTACCACAATTTTCTCACCGAAACCTGCTGGTTGACATTCGGTCGGTATTCATGTTCGCTTGACCGCGCTCTAATCCATAGTAAAGTTTCACCTCCGTGAATTTTAAACAAGGAATCACCGTGTGTTTGTGTGGCTAAAGGCTAAAGCTTCCCAACTCCATCTTTCTACTTTGACATCTCCAATATTAATTGAACAAATTGCAAAATATTCAGCAACACAGATCTCCAAAATACTGTGTAAATATGCGGTTAAAGCAGAAGACTTTTAGCTGTGTGTGTGTGCAGCGCTCATATTTACTAAAAACCTGTGACGTCTTGCGTACACGTCATCTTTACACGACGTTTTCAAGGCGAAACTCCCGGGAAATTTAAAATTGCAATTTAGTAAACTAAAAAGGCCGTATTGGCATGTGTTGCGATGTTAATATTTCATCATTGATATATAAACTATCAGACTGCATGGTGGGTAATAGTGGGTTTCAGTAGGCCTTTAATGTGTCTTATAATCAGGTGCGCTTTTGTATGAAAATAAACCTGACTAGACCCGCTCATCGACAGTACGCCTTAAAAATTCGGAAAATACGGTACATACAACAATATGCAAACATGTGAATTACCGTACAAATGTAAATATTCTTAGTTGTCAATGGACATGAAAATGTCTTGTTTTAAAGCCAATATGAAGTTTAACCGGAATGACGATGTCTGTACTCTTGTAGGCTGAATACCGGCTTAGTAGATGATGGCCCAGCCTTTGTCCTCATCAATTAAATGCTTTCCATGCTGCGCTTGTTGACTTCATGCAATGATTACAAAAGCCTGTTGTTTGTGATACCAATGTAAGAGGTAGACGAGGATACCTGTAATAGGATCACAGTTTTTCACAGTCCCAATGAATGACTCACAGCATCAGGTGTATGACTCTGCTCACTGAAAATACCTGTTGACGGAAAGCCTATTTCCTCCAGGGCCACAACGCACAACAACAACAAACACCTCTGAGATGTGCGTATAATGCCTTTGGGAAGTTCTCCAAAAAGCTCACTTTTTCCATTCCGTCCGCAGTCTCCTGACAGAGATGTTTCTTTTGCAACATTGGTGATCATTCACAATGACATCATCTTGACTAGAAGATTGTCACGTTCATTGTGTTAGTGACAGTAAACCGAGGTTTTTCATATAATTAGGTTTTAGAACGTTTCAGAATGGATTACTAACAAAATCAGATGTGTGACTTTACAGAAGTACCTTCACTTACAAGATTATTTGGTTCTGTGATAGAGCTCTTAAGTCCAAATATGTCACACCTGGGTGAAGTCTTGCCTGGGTTTCGTCTGGTTTCATGTTGTCTTGTCATTTTCTGTTTTATTTTGAAAGGTTAACTCTCCCTCTCGTTTCAGATCACTTGCTCTTCCTCCTGTTTCACTGGTCTGATGTCTTTTCTGATTGTGCCCACCTGTGTCACCCTCCCTCATGTGTATAAATGTCTCATCCTCCTCTTGTCTTGTGCCAGAGTATCTCGTACCTTCGTGTGCGTACCTCCAGCGTTCCTTTGCCACAGAATTGTCCACAGCCACGTTTCTTGTACCTTTTTCGATCTACGGGAGTATTTTGATCCGTAAGTTTTCACAGGTAAGAATAGCTTCTTAGCATCACCTCCATTGGAGCGCTTTTTGTTATACTTAGTAGTTTTTGTTCATAGCCCCTTTTTCCCTCTGTCGACGGAGTGTTTTTGAGTTATTGATATTTTTGTCAGTTTAGAGCTCAGTTTAGTTCTGTTTTTGATAGCCTGTTTTGTTTCTCCTGTTTTGGACCCCTTCCCTTGTCCAAATAAATATGTTTCGTAAAATCCTGCATCTGTGTTCAGAGTCCTGTTCTGGTCGTGACAAAACACTTGCATCTTAAATCATTGCTTCCCATTGAAATGGATTCCAGTTAACTTAATTGGTGCTCGGTGTGATGATCTATTGCCCGGATCATGTTTTGTTTCAGTTTAAGACTACCTTAGTTCTGTTTCAGCACCCCTGGGTTTGTGTTTCTTGGTTGTCTTTGATTAGAGCAGTGCCTCACTCTGGAAGTCTCTGCAGAGAGTGGTGAGGACGGCGGAACAAAATCATCAGGACTCTTATCCAAGAAATCCCCAAAAGCCGCTGCCTGACCAGGGCTCAGAAAATCAGTAGAGACTCCTCCCACACCCACCAAGGACTGTTTTCACTGCTGGACTCTAGAAAGAGGTTCCACAGCCTCCGTAGCAGAACCTCCAGGTTCTGTAATAGCTTCTTCCCTCAGGACATAATACCCCCCAAAATCGGATTAAGTCGCTGGAATATAAAGACAATGTAAACATACATCCATAAACGTGGATGAATATACAAAAGTGCAATATATTTTATCTGTACAGTAATCTATTTATCTATATCTGCACCCTTTTATCCTGCACTACAACGAGCTAATGCAACACAATTTTGTTATCTGTACTGTAAAGTTCAAATTTGAATGATAATAAAAGGAAGTCTAAGTCGAATCAGAGAGCTATTTATTCCTGCCGTTCGCCACACTCGGTCTGGCTGTCTCGTTTGCTTTACGCATCAGTTATGTTTGATTTCCTAGCTGATTTCCATAGCTCGGTTGGGGCGGCATAGCTCGGTTGGTAGAGTGGCCGTGCCAGCAACTTGAGGGTTGCAGGTTTGATTCCCGCTTGTGCCATCTTAGTCACTGCCGTTGTGTCCTTGGGCAAGACACTTTACCCGCCTGCTCCCAGTGCCACCCACACTGGTTTAAATGTAACTTAGATATCGGGTATCACTATGTAAAGCGCTTTGGGTCACTTGAGAAAAAGCGCTATATAAATGTAATTCAATTCAATTCAATTCACTTCTTTGCTCACGATTCCTCTGCTAAGTTTTGCCTTAACTCCCTGTGCAATCGGCAAGTGTTTCTTTTGTTTTGTATCTTGTATTTTGAATGATTTATGAGGAATAAATAATTTCCTTACCTGAACCTTGCCTCCGGAGTTCCTGCTGCATCTTGGAAGAACGACCCGCGCATCACCATGCGACCCAGACGTAACACTTGGCCCACCAAAACAGCATCATTTTACATGCTTTTTAAAAAGGAAAACAAACTTTTAAACATCCATCCATCCAATTTCTACCCCTTATTCCCTTTGGGGTAGCGGGGGGCGCTATTGCATATCTCAGCTACAATCGGACGGAAGGCGGGGTACATCCTAGACAAGTCGCCACCTCATCGCAGGGCCAAAACTTTAAAACAAGAAATATTATAGTAAAAAATACAATAGAATGTACTACTTTCAAATACAGTAGTGTTATGAAGAAATGTAACATTAATGTACAGCATTTACCTTGGAGAACAGACTTCTACGGTGTCTACTTCCAGATGCTTCTCTGTCAAACACACCATCAGCAGCGTTTCTATATTTTCATGGATAAATGTCATGATATTTAGATATTATTTTGACATCCTTGGCAAGGGTCACCGCTTTGTGAACAAATGCCTGAGCAAGTTGTTTAAGAACAATATTTCTCAACGAGCTATTGCAAGGAATTTAGGGACTTCACCATCTACAGTCCATAATATCATCAAAATGTTCAAAGAATCTGGAGAAGTCACTGCACATAAGCGGCAATGCGGAAAACCAACATTGAATGCCCGTAGCTTTCGACTCCTCAAGCGGTACTACATTAAAACAGACATCAGTGTGTAAAGGATATCACCGCATGGGTCATAACACACACAACAGCGTGGCTTCATAGTAAAAGAGTGTGGGTACTAGACTGGCCTGCATGTAGTCAAGACCTGTCTCCCATTGAAAATGTGTGGCGCAATATGAAGCCTAAAATACCACAAGAGAGACCTCGGACTGTTAAACAACTTAAGCTGTACATCAAGCAAGAATGGGAAAAAATTCCACATGAAAAGCTTCAAAAATTGGTCTCCTCGGTTCCCAAACGTTTACTGAGTGTTGTTAAAAGGAAAGACCATGTAACACAGTGGTAAAAATGCCCCTGTGCCAACTTTTTTTGCCATGTTGCTGCCATTAAATTCTAAGTTAATGATTATTTGCAATAAAAATGTACGTTTCTCAGTTCAAACATTAAGTATCTGGTCTTTGCAGTCTATTCAATTGAATATAAGTTGAAAAGGATTTGCAAATCATTGTATTCTGTTTTTATTTACGAATTACACAACGTGCCAACTTCACTGGTTTTGGCTTTTGTATATCTTTATCGCAGGAAGCTGCAATATATATCACCAGATAGATTTTAGGCCATATCGCTCATCCCTTTTTCAAACTATTCAGAGAGAAAAAAAAAAAAGGAAATTCAGGTTATCTTTTATTGACATTCCAAAAAGTGCCTCTTTCCCCGGAACCTCATATTTTCCGGCTTGAAAATTTCCATGGAAATGAATGTCGTGTTTGCACACTTCTCAACCACCAGAGCACCAAAACATTCGGGGTGGCAATTTTTCCGCATTCCAACAATTCCCATAATTCCACATCCTCTATACAGCACATCAGTTCAGCCCAGGAGCAATCGCACATAATTTCCACAGAAATTGCCTTGTGCGGTTCCAAACCCTCTCCTTCTGCCACATAACCACAAAACGATGACTAATACCAGTGACGTGCAGTGAGTTTTATAGCTGGTGAGGCACTGATGTAATTAGAATCAGATTTACAAATATGCAGTATGAGCTCTGCGCAGATTATTTGCCATTTGATTGGCAGCAGTTTACGGGTTATGTTTCATTTCTGCATTCTTTACACATACAAACTGTCGCCCACAAAATGTGCATTTCATTAAAAACGAAACAAAAATATTGTTATCGCCGTTTTACCTCATAAATGAAATCCATGGATAAAAATATCCGTCACTTTCTGGTAAAAGTCCTCCTTCACTTCCTTGAGTTTTAAAAGTCTTATAAGAGTTCAACATAGTTGCCGCCATTAGTAGAGCTCCTACTCTCATCATTTCCACAAAATGCGAGCTGCTGTTTGGCGAGGAAGCAGGTCGCATTGATGACATCTTTTAAAATCTCTCGGTTCTCTTTTACCTTAGCATTGTGGACACAGATGTTAAGTCGCCGCTGTTCATCCAAAGCCAAGTCTATCCTCGTCATCCCAAACGTTTTTAGCGCATTCTAGCTTTGACCGCTCATGTTTAGTGAGGCTTCTTTGCAAATTCTTTAGGTCATAAAATCCCATTTGAGTCCACGTAGTTCCACAGGTTGAAAAAAGAAGGCAAGAAAAGCAGAAAAGGTGGTTTCTTGCAGAACATCCACAAAGCCAGTCTTTTCACGTACACCACTCTGTTTGGAAAGAATGAGTAACTTTCCGTCTTGCTGATTGAAACAAACCATTCAGCTCCGGCGTTGGTCTTCCTTTAGTAATTATCTCCTGCTTCGCTTGAAAGTCCACTTTAGAAAACTGTTTAAGTGCGAAAATGTAGTCATCCATGTTGAAAGTCAGGGTGCACGAGACGGGAAAAATAAGTCGCTGCGGCACTTACTCGCTGAGGCCACCATATGTCTGGGATCATGAGCGCCCCTATTGTGAGGCACGAGAACTCTTTGCCTCACCTCAGACTTTTTTCTCTGCCGTTTTGAACACTCAGCAACACACCAGACAAGAACGTGCTCTGACCGCACGGCAGACAGAGAAGTTTACAAGGGATTGCGAAAATTCAGCGATTTTTAAGGGGAACATTATCACAACTTCAGAGGGGTTAAAACCAATAAAAATCAGTTCCCAGTGGCTATTTTAATTTTTCGAAGTGTTTTTCAAAATTTTACCCATCATGGAATATCCCGCAAAAAAGGCTTTAAAGTGCCTGATTTTCGCTATCTGTAAATCCAGCCGTCCATTTTCCTGTGACGTCACTGCGTGATGCCAATACAAACAAACATGGCAGATAGAACAGAAAGATATAGCGACATTAGCTCGGATTCAGACTCGGATTTTAGCGGCTTAAGCAATTCAACAGATTACGCATGTATTGAAACGGATGGTTGGAGTGTGGAGGCAGATAGTGAAAACAAAATTAAAGAAGAAACCGAAGCTTTCAAGCCATATCACGACGGACAAAGGCAACGCGGACGAATTCGGCGATCGCCTTCAAACCAATGATTGTATCTTTTGACCACTGGAGCAACTTAAATATGTCGATTGGTAAGTGTTTGTTTGGCATTAAATGTGGGTGGAGGGAAAAGCTGGATGCAAATATAGATACAAATGTACATACAGCTAGCCTAAATAGCATTTTAGCATCGATTAGCTGGCAGTCATGCCGTGACCAAATATGTCTGATTAGCACATATGTCAATAACATCAACAAAACTCACCTTTGTGATTTTGTTGACTTTATCGTTGGAAATGCATCTGCTTTGAGTGTCGCAGGATATCCACACATCTCTGTCGTAGCATCGCTATCGTCGGTAAAATGTGCAGAACAAACGGGGGACTTTCGCATCTTTTGACACTTGTGCAACTTGAATCCGTCGATTGGTATGTGTTTGTTTGACATTAAAGGTGGGTGGAGGGAAAGGCTGGATGAAAATATAGCTACAAATGAGGCATATTGATGCAATATGTACATACAACTAGCCTAAATAGCAAGTTAGCATCGTTAGCATGCCATGCTAATCGATGCACACTCCACGTAAGTCAACTTGAATCCGTCCCTGATCGTGTTGTTACACCCTCCGACAACACACCGACGAAGCATGATGTCTCCAAGGTACGGAAAACAGTCGAAAAAAAGAAAAATAACAGTGCTGATTTGACTTGGTGTGTGTAATGTGTTTGAGAAAATGGCGGATTGCTTCCCGTTGTAACATCACGGGTGAAAGGTCATCGCTCCGACACCAAACAATTGAAAGACGTTTTAATCGCCAAATTCACCCTTTTAGAGTTCGGAAATAGGTTAAAAAATATATGGTCTTTTTTCTGCAACATCAAGGTATATATTGACGCTTACATAGGTCTGGTGATAATGTTCCCCTTTAAAGAAAAAATAATCCAAATTGGAGAAGCTAAATGAAAATTAAAAACTAACAACTACAATTATTTTATCATTATATATTTTATTTCTTTGCATGATCACAGGTGAGGCACTGCCTCCCCTGACCGCACGTCACTGACTAATACGGTAGAAGGGAGGACGGAGCTTGGTTTGAAATGCCAATCAGTCTGTTTGATATGCAGAAGTACAGAACATGCTCCATCTACACCACCTTTCTCAGAATCAGCATCAGTCACACAAATGACGTTACAGCAAATTCTGCTCACTTAAATCCAATTACAGACATTTTTTATTTTCATTTATTTATTTTTCTCCAAGATGACGCTGCTGTAGTGGCTGCTGTAGTGGCTGCTGTAGGCAGGAGCTCTGTGCTCTTGTGTCATCCTTTCGTGTTTCCCTCTTGTTTTCATGTGTTATTATATTTTTTTGCATTTTGGTCCGGGACCCTTTGGAACTGTGTGACAAGGGGTGGCACTTTCGTGACCTCTGTGGTGCTTTTTTTGTGGACTTCTGGATCTGCCTCCCGGGAGCCTTTTGGACATGGAGACCAGCTGCAGGGTCTCTGCTACACCAGAGTCTGTTTGGAGGGACTGGAGGAGATGCGGATGAGGGGACAGGGCTGCGGAGTTTGGAGGGACTGGAGGAGGTGCGGATGAGGGGACAGGACTGTGGAGCTAGCACTGAGCTACTGGGACGGAGAGGCTTCGCGGTGTCTTGGCTGGGTGAGCAGGTGTCGGACACCTCAGTCACCTTGGACGTATCCTCGCTCATCCATGCGGACTGGACACTGGCCGAGAGTGGAGTCGGCTGTCTTGGTTGCTTTGTTGGGTCTGCTTCTGTCTCTGGCCATGCTCCCTCCACCCCAGCGGACGATGGCGTGGAACACTGCAGAGGCCACCACAGTGGATATGTTTCTTTTACTTTTTATTCATAGCTGTATGTAGAAGTGTCTGGTTGTATCTGCAGCTTTAATGTCTTTAATGTCCTCTGTGTTCTTTGATGTTTGATGTTTCCCTCTTACACACATGTAAGAGGGATGTGTACTATGGCTATGAGTTGTTGTTTTTCCCTTGGCCTCAGTCTGCACCCCCACTCCAGGGCCCAGGCTAAGACCGATTTTTTAAATTTTGTTTACCTGTATGTCATCTTTTTTGTAAGGGGCGCTGGAAGCCGGCAGACCCGTCAGCGATCCTGTTCTGTCTCCCTGTAATGTTTGTCTGATTTTGAATGGGATTGTGCTGAAAATTGTAATTTTCCTGAAAGAACTCTCCTGACGGAATAAATAAAGTACTATCTAATCTAATCTAATCTAATCTAATTTAACTTTAATATTTCAGTTTTCTTGATTTTCGAGTTAAATAGTGATTCAATTAAGAAATTAATGTGTATTAAAAAAATATATTTTATATTGTCAATTGTTAATTTTAACAAACATTGCATAATCATTCACAGGTAATTAAAACATTGAAACTATGATTTTCCCCATAGTCTTTGGTGAAAAAAAGTAGGATAATATAAAGAGCTGTCGCCTCATGTTCCACATTCATAAGTCACACTCATGTCACCACGTTCTATATTTACAACGTTAATAGAGGAAATGAATCATTAACAGTAGAAACCATCACTTTAAAGTGTATTAAGAAAGCAGCTCATGGATTTACTGTAAGCGCTCACCTCAGGAAGAAAGGGGAACTTTTCTGAAGTGTTTGTGAGGGGTAGAGGGGAAGCCACGTGATCTCTCCAAAAGTTAATTGTTTTAGATGCGTGTCACTGAAAAAAAATACACATTAGAAGAAATAAACTAGGTTTAGTCACTGTTTGAAAAATAAAAACAGTAATAAATATGTCACTAATCTGCAAGTGCATTGATGGCAGAATACCAGTGAACCACAGAAGTGGGATTTTTTTGTTTTTAACATAAATGAACCCCAATTGCTTGATTGTCTGCGTTATTTAAGGAAAGCAGAACAGTTCAATGTTTGGTCTCGAATGCAAATAAGTTGTTTGCTCCTTCTCAGAATAACCTGGTTAACTCAACACAGTGTCTGTTGTGGACTGCAGGGATTCCAAAGTCCAGCCCGAGGGCCAGTTGTGTCCGGCAGCTAATTACAAAACTCAAAACCAGTGAAGTTGGCATGTTGTGTAATTCCTAAAGAAAAATAGAATACAATGATATGCAAATCCTTTTCAACTTATATTCAATTGAATAGACTGCAAAGACAAGATACATAACGTTTGAACTGAGAAACATACTTTTTTTTGCAAATAACCATTAACTTAGAAATTAAAGTCAGCAACACATTGCAAAAAAGTTGGCAGAGGGGCATTTTTACCACTGTGTTACATGGCCTTTCCTTTTAACAACACTCAGTAAACGTTCGGGAACTGAGGAGACCAATTTTTGAAGATTTTCAGGTGGAATTCTTTCCCACTCTTGCTTGATGTACAGCTTAAGTTGTTCAACAGTCCGGGGTCTCCCTTGTGGTATTTTAGGCTTCATAATGTGCGACACATTTTCAATGGGAGACAGGTCTAAACTACAGGCAGGCCAGTCTAGTACCAACACTCTTTTACTATGAAGCCACAAAGTCGTAACACGTGGCCTGGCATTGTCTTGCTGAAATAAGCAGGGGCGTCCATGATAACGTTGCTTGGATGGCAAGATATGTTGCTCCAAAACCTGTATGGACCTTTCAGCATTAATGGTGATGGCAGCATCATGCCATCACCATGTTTCACTGTAGGGATGGTATTGGCCTGGTGATGAGTAGTGATTGGCATACTTGCCAACCTTGAGACCTCTGATTTCGGGAGGTCGGGGGTGGGGCGGAGGCGTGGTTGGGGGTTTGGTTGGGGAAGGGGGCGTGGTTAAGAGGGGTGGCGTATAATTCACCAACTTGAGTATTTCATATATATTTCATATGTATATATATATATATATATATATATATATATATATATATATACATATATATTTATAAATACATATATATGTATGAAATACTTGACTTTCAGTGAATTATAGCTATATATATTTATTTTATTATATATATACTGTATATATATATATATATATATATATATATATATATATATATATATATATATATATATATATATATATATACATAAATAAAAGAAATAGTTGAATTTCCGACGGCACCTATCAAATACACAGTAATAAAAACACAGTTGTTCTACTAACTGTAGTGTGCTTGCTTGTTACTAAAAAAAAAAACAACAACACTTACCTTTCACTATTTGAGTAACCTTTGTTCTGCCATTTGCGTATTGGCGAGTGATCTCCGAATACGGGAACATCCCTCACGGATTTGTTGTAGACATCCGCAAATGAGAACGGGATGTTGCTTCCAGCTATCAGCATAGCCATCTTTGTCTCAGCATAAGATACACCATCGGGTCTCCATTTTGCGAGGTGGGCCATAATACTGGGTTGTGAACGATGCTGCGCTGCGGACGCTTTGTGCTTTGCTGACCGTTCATGGCTGAGTATATCCGTTCGGCCGTGTTCAATGGAGAAGTCTGTTCTACAAAATTTACAGGCAACATATCGCTTCCCTTCGAACTCTCCTGGATAAACTGAAATTCTTGTTTCCAATCGTTCTGGAACTTGCAAGCGTATTTCTTCATTTTGCTCGTCGACGGTGTAATATATTGGGTTGGAGTCAATAACCAGGCGACGTGATGAAGTTATGTCTCTTTACTGTGGGCTTCAGAACAACAGACTCCCTAATGCATGTTCCTTGACTGCACTTAAATGTAGAATATATTTACATTCTTTTCTATGGACAGTAAATGGCAGTATTGTCCTGTTTAAGAGGGTCACAACATTGAGTCAGGTCTGACTCAATGTTGGGGGGCGTGGCCTCCAGCTCCACTTGAATTTCGGGAGAAAATTTGTCCCGGAAGGTTTTCGGGAGAGGCGCTGAATTTCGGGAGTCTCCCGGAAAATCCGGAAGGGTTGGTATGTATGGTTTCCTTCAAACATGATGCCTGGCATTCATGCCAAAGAGTTTAATCTTTGTATCATCAGAGCAGAGAAGTTTGGTCTGAGAGTATTTCAGGTGCATTTTGACAATCTTAAGTAGATGAATGGCTTCCGTCTGGCCACTCTACCATACAGGCCTGTTTGGTGGATTGTTGCAGCCATGGATGTCCTTCTGGAAGGTTCTCTTCTCTGCTGTAGTTCTGACAGAGTGACCATCAGGTTCTTGATCACCTCCCTGAGTTAAAAAGGCTGGTTCCAAACTGCTTCCATTCACGGATGATGGAGGCCACTGTGCTCATTGGGACCTTCAAGGCAGCAGATGTTTTAGTGTACCCTTCCCCATACTTGTTCCTGAAGACAATCAGGTCTCGGAGGTCTAGTCAATTCCATCAACTTTATTCTTTGTTTGTGCTCTGTAATAATGCACTGTCAGGTGTTGGACCTTATATATAGACATGTGTGTGCCCTTCTAAATCATGTTTAACCAACTGAATTGACCAATTTACTCCAATTAAGCGGTAGGAACATCTCAAGGATGATGAGTTGAAACAGGATACCGCTGATCTCTCTTTTTAGCTTCATGGCAAAGGCTGGGAATACTTATTTACATGTGATTTCTTAGTTTTTCATTTGAAAAATGAAAAACTAAGAAATTAGGGCAGTGCATTGGATTAAGGGTTAGTGCATGTGCCTCACAATACAAAGGTCCTGGGTTCGATCCCCGGGCTCGGGGTTTTTCCTGTGTGGAGTTTGCATGTTCTCCCATGACTGTGGCTACTCGGCCTTCCTCCCACCTCCAAAGACATGCACCTGGGGATAGGTCGATTGGCAACACTAAGTTGGCCCTATTGTGTCAATGTTGTCTGTCTCTCTGTGTTGGCCCTGTGAGGAGTTGGCGAATTGTCCAGCGTGTACCCCACCTTCCGCCTGAATGCAGTTGAGATGGGCTCCAGCACCCTCCGGGTAGAAAATGGATGAATGATTTGTGATAAATTTGCCAAAAAATCACATTGTCATAACGGGTAGTGTGTGTAGAATTTTCAGGACAAAATGATTCTATTCCTACTTTACAGCCTTATTCCTATTTGGGAATAAGGCTGTAAAATAACTAATTGTGGAAAAGGTGAAACACTGTGAATACTCTTTGTTTGGACTGTACCATATTTCTTATCGAAAAATCACTTTTTCTTTTTAAAAGGGATGTTACATGTTTGGAGGGGCATCAATTAAATTGATTCCAATTAATTTCCATGTTAATTTAAATTAATCTAAATTAATTCAATAAAAATTAAATTACATTGAAATCATTTCACATTGGGAAGACTATCTCTCCCGGCTGGCCTGGGAACGCCTCAGGATCCCACAGGTAGGAGCTGGTCCAAGTGGCTGGGGAGAGGGAAGTCTGAGCTCCCCTGCTTGGGCTGCTGCCCCCGTGACCCGACCTCGAATTAGCGGAAGAAGATGGATGGATGGATGGATGGATCATTTCAATGGGTGATGTTGATTTGAGGTACAAGTGTAGGGAAGATTACTTGTATTCAGTGAAAACACTCCTCAAGTATTGAGTAAGAGGTGCTATGATAATTGTTTGATTTTTATGGGAAAAGTTGTTAGCAGGGACTGTCTGTTTCAGTCATAATGTGATAGATTACCATTCACACTCAACTGAATAAATAGATCTATAGTCAAGTCAAGCTGATTGGTCATTGGTCGGCTTGACTTTTTTTACACATTGCCGGTTTCTCACATTGCATGTTTCATTCATGCCAGAAGCGTGTTGGAACAACAATGTGTGCATATTGCTTGTTGAACTGAACGTGTGAAACAAATCTGTGTTTTAAGTAGCAATATCAGTGTTGTATAACAGTGGTCCCCAACCTTTTTGTATCCGCGGACCGGTCAACGCTTAATAATTTGTCCCGCGCCCCGGGGTGGGTGTCCTTTTTTTTTCTTTTTTCTTCTTTGTCATGAAAAAGGGAGTTTTTTTGTGGTCTGTGCACTATTTGTAAGTGTATATTGTGTTTTTTATGTTGATTTAATAAAAAATTATTCTGCGGCCCGTTACCAATCGGGCCACGGCCTGGTTGGGGACCACTGTTGTATAACACACTTTCAATCATTGAAAAACTGACATGTCTTGATTGATTAGTTTCAAGAAATGTCTTTCACAAGCAGGAAGTGTCTTTTCCTGTTGAGATATCAGAGGAGACGTTTGCATTGCGGCGTCTCCGAGCGTGAGTCAGCATTGCACAGGTCAAGCCTGAGCTGCAGACAGCAGCTGCAAATCACATTTAACAAATACGGTCAAGGGATGCCAGAACTGTACTGAATGTGCTTTACTGAGAGCCGTGTCAGAGGTCAGCCAGCCAGAAAAAAACACATCAATTCAAGCAGCTCAAGAGTCACTTCCAGCTAAGTACAAACCCCCTTTCCATATGAGATGGGAAATTGTGTTAGATGTAAATATAAACGGAATACAATGATTTGCAAATCATTTTCAACCCATATTCAATTGAATATGCTACAAAGACAACATATTTGATGATCAAACTGAAAAACATTTTTTGTTGTTGCAGATAATCATTAACTTTAGAATTTGATGCCAGCAACACGTGCCAAAGAAGTTGGGAAAGGTGGCAATAAATACTGATACAGTTGAGGAATGCTTATCAAACACTTATCTGGAACATCCCACAGGTGTGCAGGCTAATTGGGAACAGGTGGGTGCCATGATTGGGTATAAAAACAGCTTCCCAAAAAATGCTCAGTCTTTCCCAAGAAAAGTTGGGGCGAGGTACACCCCTTTGTCCACAACTGCATGAGCAAATAGTCAAACAGTTTAAGAACAACGTTTCTCAAAGTGCAATAGCAAGAAATTTAGGGATTTCAACATCTACGGTCCATAATATCATCAAAAGGTTCGGAGAATCTAGAGAAACCACTCCACGTAAAAAGCATGGCCAGAAACCAACACTGAATGAAAGTGACCTTTGATCGCTCAGACGGCACTGTATCATAAACAGACATCAATCTCTAAAGGATATCACCACATGGGCTCAGGAACATTTCAGCAAACCACTGTCACTAAATACAGTTCGTTGCTACATCTGTAAGTGCAAGTTAAAGCTCTACTATGCAAAGCGAAAGCCATCTATCAACAACATCCAGAAACGCCGCCGGCTTCTCTGGGCCCGAGATCATTCAAGATGGACTGATGCAAAGTGGAAAAGTGTTCAGTGGTCTGACGAGTCCACATTTCAAATTGTTTTTGGAAATATTCGACATCGTGTCATCCGGACCAAAGGGGAGGCAAACCTTTCAGACTGTTATCGACGCAAAATTCAAAAGCCAGCATCTGTGATGGTATGGGGGTGCATTAGTGCCCAAGGCATGGGTAACTTACACATCTGTGAAGGCACCATTAATGCTGAAATGTACATACAGGTTTTGGAACAACATATGCTGCCATCTAAGTGCCGTATTATTCATTGACGCCCTTGCTTATTTTAGCAAGACAATGCCAAGCCACATTCTGCACGTGTTACAACGGCATGGCTTCGTAAAAAAAGTGTGGGTACTCTCCTGGCGCTGGCCCGCCTGCAGTCCAGACCTGTCTCCCATCGAAAATGTGTGGCGCATTATGAAGCGTAAAATACGACAGCGGAGACCCAGGACTGTTGAACAACTGATGCTCTACATAAAACAAGAATGGAAAATAATTCCACTTTCAAAACTTCAACAATTAGTTTCCTCAATTCCCAAACGTTTATTGAGTGTTGTTAAAAGAAAAGGTGATGTAACACAGTGGTGAACATGCCCTTTCCCAACTACTTTGGCACGTGTTGCAGCCATGAAATTATAAGTTAATTATTATTAGCAAAAATAAATAATTTTTATGAGTTTGAACATCAAATATGTTGTCTTTGTAGTGCATTCAATTGAATATGGGTTGAAAAGGATTTGCAAATCATTGATGGAATGGCGACTTGTCCAGTGTGTACCCCGCCTTCCGCCCGATTGTAGCTGAGATAGGCACCAGCGCCCCCCGTGACCCCAAAGGGAATAATCGGCAGAAAATGGATGGATGGATGTATTCCGTTTATGTTGACATCAAAAACAATTTCCCAACTCATATGGAAACAGGTTCGTATTTCTGAGACATCAGATACAAGTCTTAAGTCAACAGTTGGGTCCAGTAAAGCACTTTTCCTACACTGAACAGCAACTACGTACTTTTTTGCACATTCTTGGCATTCTCTCCATGAGCTTCAAGAGGTAGTCACCTGAAATGGTTTTCACTTCACAGGTGTGCTTGAAGCCCATCGAGAGAATGCCAAGAGTGTGCAAAACAGTAATCAGAGCAAAGGGTGGCTATTTTGAAGAAACTAGAATACAAAACATGTTTTTATTTCGCCTTTTTTTGTTAAGTACCGTATTCACATGTGTTCATTCATAGTTTTGATGCCTTCAGTGACAATCTACAATGTACTTTTGTGGGTTCTTCCGAGGATGTTGTAGTCGTGGTGATTTGTGCAGTCCTTTGGGACATTTGTGATTTGGGGCTATATAAATAAACATTGATTGATTGATTGATTGATTGATTGACATAGTCATAAACATAAAGAAAACGCATTGAATGAGGAGAAGGTGTGTCCAAACTTTTGGCCTGTAATGAAAGCGCAGAACCGGGTTAAAAAAATCTGCCTCGGTCAGATGGGATACACAGAAGGATTTACCCTTAACTACATTTAGTTGTGGATAAAGTTATTTCAATATACAGCAAATGTGGACACAATGAAGCGGTAAGTCCAGTAACAGTAGATTGACAAATGTAATGATGCATTAGCGATGTAGCATTAGCTTAACCTGGGGGTCAGCAACCCATGGCTCTCGAGCCGCATGCGGCTCTTTAATGCCACCCTAGTGGCTGCCAAGAGCATTTTTAAAAAATGATTGAAAATGGAAAAAGATGGGAGGGGGAATCTTTTTTTGTTTGTTTCAGTATGTGTTTTGTTTGAGGACAAACATGACAAAAACCTCCCCAATTATTAGAAAGCCCACTGTTTAATATGTTTGTGTGGAAGCTTTACCAATGACAGTATGTGGTGAATATGGTTTTGTCCTACTAATTTTGTTGGTTCTTGAACTCACCATAGTGTGGACTGTGACACAACAGTTTGTTTACATGTAAAATCTTTCAATCTTTCTTTGTCTCATTTTGTCTACCAAAGGTTTGATGCTGTGCGTGAATGCACAAAGGTGCGCTTTGTTGATGTTATTAACTTGTTGCAGTGCTAATCAGACATATTTGGTCACTGCATGACTGCAAGCTAACAAATGCTAACATGCTATTTAGGCTAGCTGTATGTACATATTGCATCATTTGTAAGTATATTTGAGCTCATTTAATTTCCTTTACTTTTATGCTCTTTGTATATCATTTAGTTTTGCATGTCTAATGACGCATTATCTGTATGTAATATTGGGTGCATTTCTGATAGTTTTGTGCCATGTTGTTCCAGACCAAACATTAGCAAAATTTCTGTCAACGAAGATTTGCTTAAGCCTGTGACAGATAGTAATTTTGATAGTAGGCTGTTATCGCTAATATAGACACTTACGTCATGTGTTGCCTTCATTATAAGACTTAAATTTTCATTTTTTCGGTTCCAGACAGGTCTGTTTTTTTTATTTTTGGTCCAATATGGCTCTTTCAACGTTTTGGGTTGCCAACTCCTAAACGAGACTAAACAGTGAGGAATATGAAGCTTGCGACAGTGGAACTTTTAAAAATTACATTTCCGTCACAGATTGTGAATATCATATCAGTTTTCTACTTAGATATGATATGGCCAGAACTGTTACACACACAACTGGTGGGGCACATGGAGTGACTTACACAGGTCACTAGCCTCTGATTTACTAATGGTGTCTAATGTTGTAAAAATGTGTAGAATAAATATTACATTTCAACATTTCTGTCAACGAAGATTTGCTTCAGCCTGCGACACAGTCATTTTGATAGTAGGCTGTTATAGCTAATATAGACACTTACGGCCTGTGGTACCTTCATTATAAGACTTATATACGGCTTTTTATTTTTTGCGGCTAAAACAGATTTTTTTTTTGTATTTTTGGTCCAATGTGGCTCTTTCAACATTTTGGGTTGCAGACCTTTGACTTAACCGGACTACATTTCGATGAGATAAACAGGCTACTTACAATGGTATATTCAAATAGGGAGCAGGCATAACAATACTTAATGGACTAGAAAGGCTTTGAAAGAGAAAGCTAATAAACTAACCCATTAGATACTTTCATCTCCACGGTTCGGATTATTCTTATTCGCTTTCCTGTCACTTTGCGTCAAATTCTGTACTCATTTACGATTGGATGCTAATATCATCCGCTGTTTCCATTTCTATTAAAAAGGAATGTATAGTTATAACTTATGGTGTTTGTTGGTACGGATGTTTACCGCAAAAACTATCCTTACAAACGGCTTGTTTTCAGAGACACATTAAGAAAACAGCCTGACGATGGTCTGTAAAGAAAATTTATGCAAAATTTGAACCAAAGCGCCATTTTTCCATGTTATGTAGACAGCAAGGAAGTGTTTTAAATGTAGTAAAACAAATCATAAATGACCCCTTTAAGACTTGATTGACAAAATTATCACGATGCTACAAAACTTTGTGACAAAAAAGCATGTGAGATATTCACAATTAAGTTTAGCATCGCAAATGTTCAATTAATCAATATAATGTGATTATATGTAACCCATTATCTTACATAAGAGGTAAATCAAAATAATTATACATTTTGTACAATATAAGCTACCTGAGCAAACCATGTAAGCTTTGAGGTGACAAGGCAAGTCAGAGTAATATCTGACAATGTATCACATTTACAATTAATAATATGTTATTTATAGAATCTGCCGAGGGCCAATAAAAAAAAGAAGCTGTGAGCGGAAAATGTTACAAGTGTTTTTTTTTTTGTTCCACGTTAATTTCCAAATGATTATGGTCCATTGCACAACATTAACAGCCTGTAAAACTTTGATCAATTCCCCTGCGGGTGTGCATCCTATTACCTGCAGTCAGTATATTGTCCAGGGTTCCCTAACAGGCACAGGTAAAAAAAAAAAAAAAAAAAGGAAGCATTCAATTAAATATCACCCTACAAAAAATAACAGTGTGATCGTCATCCTGCCCCAGTCACATGGTCTTCCTAAAATAAAGAGTAAAAAGCCACATACCTAGCGACTTAAATACTGTATTTCAGTGTTCCTAAATTGACTAAAACCAAACCATAGATGAGTAGAAAGTACCAGTGTGCAAAAGTGAAGAAGCAGCTTCAGTGGCCGTCCTGAATTCAGACTCTGATTCGAAACATGCCTTGGCTCAGCTGAAGGCGGAACAGTCGGCAGTTGGCGATGCGCAGGGCTGCACAGGTTGTTTTGGAGAGGTCGCTGGCTAACATTGGCTTGGTGCGATGCCAGGTCCCTGTGCTGCGGCGGAACTCACGAATGTAGTCGAAACTTGCACCTGTGCAACCCATAACATACTCAGATGTTTTGCTTGTTAGAACGTGTCTGACAAAGTTGCTACTAACCCGTGTCCAAGTCTCCTACTACGTAGACGCTGGCTCCGATGGGAACAGCACCGTAGACAAATGATGAGCTCGTCTGAATACACAAGGTTTGGTCATCGAGGAACATCCACCTGCACAAGAAGAACGTGCAGTTACAATTACAGTAAAATAGATGAATCAGCACCTCCGAAATTAGAATCCATGACTGCTTCTGAGCATCAGTTTTAAAATTGTGCTGTAACTTGCATATTTATATTCATTCATTCATAAACACTGATTATTTTCAAATGTACCTTACATTTAAAACCTACTCAGTGGCCTAGTGGTTAGAGTGTCCGCCCTAAGATCGGTAGGTTGTGAGTTCAAACCCCGGTCGAGTCATACCAAAGACTATAAAAATGGGACCCATTACCTCCGTGCTTGGCACTCAGCATCAAGGGTTGGAATTGGGGGTTAAATCACCAAAAATGATTCCCGGGCGCGGCACCGTTGCTGCCCACTGCTCCCCTTACCTCCCAGGGGGTGATCAAGGGGGTTGGGTCAAATGTAGAGAATAATTTCGCCACATCTAGTGTGTGTGTGACAATCATTGGTACTTTAACTTAACTTTAACTTTAAAACACTTCCTTGTGGTCTACAAATAATGTAATGGTGGTTCTTTGGTCGAACGTTTGCATAGATTACATTTTACAGACCATCTTTGAGTTGCTTTCTGAGGGTTCGTCTCTTCAGGAAAAAAAATAGTGGTGCCGTCCATAAGGGGAGGATATATATTCAAACAGTGTAAACTTTCAAAAGATAAATGATGAGGGGGTGCTGCTGAGCAGTGATGGTGTAGGATGTGTTTAGCAATGGCGCCACGGGAAAGTGACTTTTTTTATATTATAATAGGTGTGGTGGGTGGGAGGCCCTGCGAGGAGGTGGCAACTTGTCCAGGGTGTACCCCGCCTTCCACCCGATTGTAGCTGAGATAGGCGCCAGCGCCCCCCGCGACTCCAAAAAAGGGAATAAGCGGTAGAAAATGGATGGATGGATAGGTGTGGTGGGCACTATCCAGCATGGGTTGTCGTCGAGTTTCATCAAGGGGAACATTTGATATGTATTGGGTTGTATGTCTGGCAATTATTTATCTCAAATATTCAATAAACAAACGTTTAAAAAAAAAACATACATGATGATAGTCTTGGAAAGTGTGGGGAGTGGTTTCATTTGCAATCTCGGAACACCTCCAGAATAAACACTTCTCAGACAGATTTTAAAAAACGGGTTGTAAAAGTGACCGTGGAGCAAAGGTTTTACCAAAGCCTATACAATACATATTATCTATTCTAGACCACAAGTAAGTCTTTTAAATGTTAATTAGAATCACCACTTTAAGTTTCATTCTTTTTGATCATTTGTCAATTTTGAAAGACTAATAAAGATTATCTTTTAAAATATGTAGTTTTAAAAAACACCGTAAACATTTTATGTACCACGACTTTTATGAGCATTTTGTAAAATCCCATGCAATAAATAACAACACAACAATATAAAGGATTTTTTCCTGATTAAATGCTTTTCTCTTTGTTTGTTTAAACATTTGTTCTTGTTTTTTCCACACTTTTTATATTTTTTATTTTATTTGAAATTCCTAACTAAAAGTCTATATTCCGTCAGTTTTTAAAATATTATTTCTACATTTTAACATTTTGATTTATTAAATTATTAGATGTATTAATTATTACATGTCAATTTTAACAACTATTTATTTATTTAATAGTCTAAAGCAATAATTGGAGAAAAGTTATTTCGTAAATTAAAAAAAACTACTTTATATTCATTGCAATGTATATTTCTCCCTATGTATTTCTTGTATTTATTCACTTCAATGTATTCTTTTTTTAATCACTTTTTTAAAAACATTTAAATTAAACATATTTTTGAACACTTTATTTTTATTCTCTTTTCACTTAAAAATGCAAAAGCTACATTCCTTTAAAAGTGAAAAAATAATTTATTTATTTATTTATCCTATTTTAATAAATTACTATTCATCTAGTTTTCTGATAGTTACTATTTCATATTTAATCTATTCTTATTACACACTTATAAATTATTCCTATTATTCACATATATTTGTATTTTTTTTTAACACAATTTGTATTATATTCTCCTTATTTAAACACAAGCAATGAAAGCTTTTCATGACAAGATGTAAAATCAATAATTGCATTTAAGCACAAATGTTGTCCACATGTTTAACACAAAGAATGATCAGTAATTGCTGAGATATGGAAAAAGGCTAACATTAAATAAGCTGTGCTTCTTTTTCTTTTTTTCAATGTTATTTACCTCAGAAGCATACTTGCACACAAAATAGTTTAAGTAGTTAATCTAAACCTGACTCATATTCATCAAAACAGTAAATACAAACCTCCTCATTTCATCATGGTAAAACTCTGACTTGCAGGTCATCATGTGACGTTGTCCTGGGTTGTCGTTCTCTTGACTTCTCACTCCACCAAACACGTAGAGCTCCTTACCAACACCACAGGCCACTGAACCAAACCTTACCAGAAAAGATTTACGTTTTAGCTTCATGAATATGTGCAATGGAAGTAGCATCAACTCAGAGCCGTGATCATGTCATGTGATGTAGGAAGAAATTACGCTTTACGTGATTAAAAAGTGTGACAGAAAAGCAAGTAATTTAAACTTGTGATGTTGCAGCTCCTGTAAGGTTACGCAAAACAGCTCATTTTTTTCTGCAATATTCTGCTAATACTATATATATCACTAACAAAATAAACAGTGTGACTTAACAACTACCTCCATCATGTATGTATGATGGAGTGGCTGTAAAAAATAGTAAAACTGAAACCAAAACTGAATGGCAAAACTCTGACAACTTAGTGTAGCTTGGTTAAGTTCCTGTTGTGCATGGACAGCATACATACAGTAAAAAGCAGACGTTATGATGGTATTATACACTAACTTCACCAAGTAAAGGAATTGCCTTTAATGTTAAAAAATAAAGTCACACAATAAGACAAATACAATTTAAGTGTTAGTTATAGTCACTAGAACAAGCTCCCTCTCAGACCAAACTTCAAACCTAAATGACTAGATCAAGGGTTTAAAATGATTTTATTTAGGGGCCACTGGAGGCAAAGTCAAGATGAGGCTGGGCAGCTCATAGTATTCACTTCGGTATCGAGTTTTAACCACATTACTAAATTTGTCAACTACTTCTACCAGCAGCTATGTTAGGTCTTAAAGAGACCCATCTAATTTTGACAACATGGGCACTTATTTCATAGTTCTGGACCTAAAAATGGTGTCTAGAGGTAATGAATACATTTCAAAATGATGGGAATATGAGTAAAGTATGGACCTTTCCAGTCAAATTGTGGCAGACAAGCAAGAGGAGTGTAATTAGCAGCAATCGTTTCAATGAGTCTGACTTTGAAGAATAAGGGTTTTAGTCAAAGTTTGGATAGAACATTTTAAAAAGAATCAAGCCAAAAGTGATCCCCAAAATCACGAGCACTCTTGAAGGGACAAATACTGAGTCAGAACCTGCAGAAACAAAGGAGAAAGACGTGCAGACATGGAGCTAAAAAATGAGAGGGAAGAAGTATTCTATTGTGCGCCCTCTTCTACTGATGTTTCCCCTAAAATGCTTGCGGAAATGCTCAGAGACCATGAAGGAACAAAGGCCATGGGGTCTATGAAACAGGAGATGGAAGGGCCGGTAAGTCCGGAAACTGCCTTTTTTTTCTTTTCTGTTTTGCTCATTGTGGAAGAGGCGTGGTCCACGTGTCCCTTGTGGGCAGGGCATGTGCAGGAGCCGGCTGTGAATCAACGACAGGTGAGTTGTATCACCTGACAGTTGGGGTCCCGATCCTTCATTCAGGCCGGCTCAAGAGGAGCGCTACACTCATAATGTTAATTATATACATTTTCAAGTAATCATGGACCAGGGCGACAAAAATATGCAATTAGGGGATCAAAACAAGAGTTATACATGCTTTATTCCACACTGTCTATGTGGGGAAATGGGCTCCAGTTCTGTGGATGACAGCACATTAAGAGGTGGTGGCATATCGAGTCTGGCCATGGAAAGGGAGCGTTCCAAGTACAGTTCGTTATCTACCGTTTATGACAAAACTAATTAACATTATGGTGAATGACAGCCAGATTCCTTTACAGAAGCAAAAAATTAATTCTGAGAAATTGTTAGTGAAATTTTGATCATGTGGACGCTATGGGTCTTTTAAGTCCTTCTAAATGTTACACCCAATGTAAAATGGTATATTTTGATAGTTTACTTCTCCAGGAGATGGTCAGAAACACTCCAGCTTGCTTGAAGTTAGTTGCACTTTGTGTTGCCCAATGTGTGTTTGTTGAGTATTTTTTGTGTTTGCATAGTTATTGTTGTTTCGCGTCATTTTTAATGGGATTCAAGAATGCCAAAGTATATTTATTTAAGCATTGTCTGCCCAGGGTACGTGGACTGTAATTACACTAAACTATGAATTGAAGAAGAGGGCTACAAAATCTGGTCCTGAGGACTGCAAGTTCGAGACCCTCGGACGAGGTAGTTACCTTCTCTCCTTGAGAGGACAAAGGCCTGTCCACTGCTGGGTTTTGGTGTCAAAGCATTCGACTGAATCAAACAGTTTCCCATAGGAACCTCCACCCATGGCATAGATCTTCTTATTCATGGAGGCATAACAACCCACCTGGGGAAGGAGAAAGAGATGACCACACATGTTTAATAGTTGGACTCTCAGGTTACTAAGCAGAGCTCTGCAGCAGACATAGGTCTATTTTGCATGGCAAATATAATGTGGGTCTAAATCAAAAAATACATTCAAAAAGTAATCAACCTCACATTTTTGCAAAGTAAAATCATTTATGATAATTATTTAGTTGGCCCTGCGATGAGGTGGTGGCTTGTCCAGGGTGTATCCTGCCTTCCGCCCGAATGCAGCTGAGATAGGCTCCAGCAACCCCCTGTGACCTCAAAAAGGACAAGCGGTAGAAAATGGATGGATGAATGTTTTCCTTCTTCAAAAATCTACAGTACTGTAAATCAGTGGTCCCCAACCACCGGGCGAATGGGACCGGGTTGCAGAAGAATTTTTTATTAATTTTTTAAAAAACACAACATACACTTACAATTAGTGCACCAACCCAAAAAACCTCCCTTTTTCATGACTTTTTCGAATGGAGGAGAAAAAAGTCCGCCTTTCTGTACAATACCACATGAAAGTCGTTGGATTTGGCATCTCATTTGTCCAACCTGCATACTCCTTTTTAAACACTTTGTTATGAGAGTAGCATATGTGTGTGGCAGCAGGTGAGTGACTTCAGTGAGTGTGTGGACGGGCGAGGAGAGGGAGCGGTCGCTGAGAGTGGGGGAGAAATACATTGGCATGAAACTCCATAGCTTGCTAGCTTGTGCACGCTGGCTTTCTGAGACTCTTATTTTGTTAGCACAGGCAGGATGAAGCAGGTCTTTTAAGGTGAAGACAGGAAATGTGCAGTCGGTCTTTAGAGTTTTGACATCAGGTACGGCCCAAGAGTCTGATGAAATAAAAAGTGTTTCTCTCGTCCTGTCAGTGATGTTTTTCTTAATAATGAGCTCGCAGCAGCCAGCGTCATCTCACAACATCCTCGGGTGCAGAGAATGTCAAACAACTGACAAAAGTGAAGTCTTGGTGAAGATTGATGATTGCTCATTTTTATGTCTATTTTTTTAATGCCTGGCTTGTGATCGACTGACACACCCTCCGAGATCGACCGGTAACTCGCGATCGACGTAATGGGCACCCCTGGTATGGACACAATTGAAAGCATGTGACAATGATAATATTGAAAAGTTTACATTTATTTGGCCAAATTAAGCACTACTGTATTCACAATATACAGTTGTGGTCAAAAGTTTACATACACTTGTAAAGAACATAATGTAATGGCTGTCTTGAGTTTCCAATAATTTCTACAACTCTTTTTTGTGATAGAGTGATTGGAGCACATACTTGTTGGTCACAAAAACCATTCATGAAGTTTCAAGAAATTATTGGAAACTCAAGACAGCCATGACATTATGTTCTGTACAAGTGTATGTACATTTTTAACCATGACTGTATACTGTACGGTAATAATTTGAGTTGAGTTTGAGTTGAGTTTGAGTTTATTTCGAACATGCAAGCATACAACATGATACATCACAATTTCCAGTTTCTCTTTTCAACATGTTCGAAAAGGAGTAGGAAGAAGCAGAGCTTATTTAATCCTACCCCTTTTCTTTTACATAACACTTGCTAAAACTTTTGTTCACTTCCTGTTTTCAATGTATTCACAATGTATACTCCTTAAGTAATAAGTGATCACGATAAAAATAAATAAATAATTGGTGAAGCAAGTTTTATTCCATACGATGAGATAAGTAAGATTATTTTGAGAATGAATGGGTGAGTAAAATCAGAATGTTTATCATAGTTCTTTTTTTTGTACTTTGTAAACACTTCCAGTTTGAAGAGTTTCTTGAAGTGGATCATATTAGTACATTGTTTGATTGCTTTGCTTAATCCATTCCATAATTTAATTCCACATACTGATATACTGAAGGTCTTAAGTGTTGTACGTGCATACAAATGTTTTAAATTACATTTTTCTCTAAGATTATATTTCTCTTCTTTTGTTGAGAAGACTGGTTGTATATTCTTGGGAAGCAGGTTATAGTTTGCTTTGTGTATAATCTTAGCTGTTTGCAATTCCACTATGTCGTGGAATTTCAGTATCTTTGATTCAATAAATAAAGGGTTTGTATGTTCTCTATATCCAACATTATGTATTATTCTAACTGATCTTTTTTGTAAAACTGTTAGTGAATGAAGTGTACTTTTGTAATTATTTCCCCATATTTCTACACAGTAACTCAGATATGGTAACACTAGTGAGCAGTAGAGAATATGAAGGGATTTTTGGTCTAGAACATATTTGGCTTTATTCATTATTGATGTATTTCTTGCTACTTTATGTTGTATATTTTTTACACGAGACTTCCAGTTCAATTTATCATCAATCATTATACCTAGAAATTTGGTTTCATTTACTCTTCCAATTTCTATTCCGTCTACTTGTATTTGTGTTTGACTTTCTTTTCTACTGTTACCAAATAGCATTATTTTAGTTTTACTGAGATTCAATGATAGTCTGGTTTTGTCAAACCATTTTTTTAATTTCTTCATTTCTTCTGTTATTATTTGTATTATCTTCTGAGTGTTCTCTCCTGAACAAAACGCTGTTGTATCATCCACAAATAATACTAACTGTAAATCTCTTATAATTTTACAAATGTCATTTATATAGAGATTGAATAATTTAGGTCCTAGTATTGATCCCTGAGGTACACCACAGGAAATATTTAGCATTGTGGAAGTGTGTTCGCCTAGCTTCACATATTGTTTCCTGTTCGTTAGATAACTTCTTATCCAATTTAAGACTAACCCTGTGATGCCTTATCGTTCTAGTTTTTTAATAAAATATTGTGATTAATTGTGTCAAATGCTTTAGTTAGATCCATAAACACTGCTGCCGCACATTTTTTACTATCTATTGCATTGGTAATTTCTTCTGTGATTTCAATTAAAGCCATTGAAGTTGAAACATTAGCTCTGTATCCATATTGGTTCTCTTCGAGTATTCTATTTTTATTTATGAAACTCTCTAATCTGTTATTGAACAGTTTTTCGATGATTTTAGAAAATTGTGGAAGTAAAGAAACAGGTCTATAATTTGTAAATAGATGTTTATCTCCAGTCTTATAAATTGGTGCCACTTTAGCTATTTTCATTTTGTTTGGAAATGTACCTGTTTGAAATGATAGGTTACTAATATACATTAATGGTCCTGAGATCTCATCAATAACCTTTTTTATCGTATCCATATCAATTCCGTTACAATCAGTTGAAGTCTTTGATTTACATATTTTCACAATTTTAACTATTTCCTCCTGTGTCACATTACTGAGGAACATGGAGTTGGGATTTCGCTCTATGGTATCATTACAGTCCTCAATTGAAACTGGGTCTGGAATTCTTTCTTCCAATTTTGGGCCAATATTTACAAAGTAGTTATTAAAGCTTTCAGCTTTCATAATAACAACAATGCAAGTGACCCTTTAACTAAACATATTTTTCATTACTGTAGTATTTTTTCACCATTTTATTTGGAAGGTAAATAACTTTATCCAGAGACAAAGAAAAGGGAGGTGTTTAGGGTATGCCAACCGGTAGGAGGCCACGGGGAAGACCCAGGACACGTTGGGAAGACTATGTCTCCCGGCTGGCCTGGGAACGCCTTGGGATCCCCCGGGAATAGCTAGACGAAGTGGCTGGGGAGAGGGAAATTTGGGCTTCCCTGCTTAGGCTGCTGCCCCCGCGACCCGACCTTGGATAAGCGGAGGATGATGGATGGATGGATGGATGGATGGATAACTTTATCCAAAATAGTTACATAAACATAAAAATAAAATGGACTCTCAATAACTGTTAGCAAAAATTGCACTTCAGTAAATACCGAACATCTTGAAGTGCAGTTTTATCCCCAGTTAGAAAAACTGGGATGGGTGGTTTGTTTTCTGTCTTTTTTGTTGCCAATGCCATCACGGCATAATTGCTGATTTGTTCGTACTGATGCCTCTTGTATCCAGTTTGAAAGCCAGAGACAAAGAAAAGAAACACACGGACACAGTAATTTATCAATGCCGCCATAGTTATCAAGTTAATTTTCATTTATCATTCAAATAATTTATTTATTGACAATCAGTGTAGGGCCTACAATTGTAGAACATTTTTGTTATGCTCACATCGGATTTAATGTTTTTAATGCCATTTAATTCTTTAATTTTTGTAAAATCCATTGAATGACTTCTGTCAACTTTAACATCTTTGTAGAGTTTGCATGTTAACTGGACTTCACTTGTAAATCTCTTTTACACTGTCAACACATTCTTCCACTCACACAATAATTATTGGAAAATATTGTCATGTAAGACGATGTAACTGATCATGCACACGTAATGCAGCATGAAGAGAAAGAGGAGGTTCAGTATTTTGCGCAAGGATATTTCCCAGGGTAGGGATCGAACTCACAACTCAACCACCTGTGGCATTCCGCTTCTATAGGTCTACTCATTTTCAGATCATTGAAAGGTACTTAAGTCAATTAGAAATAGCATTTTTATTAATAATCTTTCCCACTTTCTTTTCCTTGTTTGAACTTCCAAGTCATTAAGTGTTAAAACGTTTCTTTTTTTAACTATTTATTTTTAATGTACTTGTGTCATTGTTATTGATTTCCCTACTTCCAATGCTTTGTTTAAACTTCTTAGGTCATTTAGTTTACACAAACATATTTTTACGATTTTTTTTTTTTAAACTGGTGGGTCACCTTTACCTTTTCAGACGACAGCATTGATCTCTTTTTTGCACAAACTACCTCCAAGGTAGTTTTTTTATGATGGTAGTTAGCAGCATGAACAACATCTTGCAACATTACTGTAGGTCTTCATGAATTTTAGGTGTCCTACATGCGATAGCTGTCCATTTAAAAATGCATATTGTTTGACTTATCTGTGCTAAACGTAGGTGAACTCAGCCAGCATAGCTTTAATTGCTTGGATTTTAATGATGTCACGTCTGGCTCATTTATTATGTGTAGGGGTCAAGCAGCGTCTGTTCTCAATTCAATTCAATTCAATTCAATTCAATTCAAACCACTTTATTAATCCCTCGAGGGGAAATTAATTTTGAGCAGCCTACACATGGCCAACAATAAATAATTAGTCAATCAATACATAAACCGTACAACAATACAACACTGAAGAATTTAAATGTTTAAAAGAGTCTGAGTGCAGAGGGGACAAATGATTTGGAAAAGCAAATTGTTTTACACATAGGAAGGGCATAACTTTGCCCTGAAGGCAACAGAGAGAATTCACCCACAAGACATGGCTCGGAGAGGCTAAAATGGTTTTTGCTTTTCTGAGGATTAGCTGATTGCAGAAGAACTTTAAGTCTCTTAGTATTACCCTGGTAATCTTAGAGCAACACTTAACAATACAGTGAGGCTGTTTGGGTATTTAACTGAGAGACAGTGAAACAAACAAATTAAAGAAAAACACATAATACTCTCAATAAATGCTCAATGCGTGCTAGCTGCCAGTTAGACTTTCTCGAAGAAAATGACCATATGCTTGCGTAGTTTTTGGCTGCACAAACCGTTCAATATGCAAAAAGGATTAACATGTCTTAAGAGTTCGTTGAGAAAAAATTAAAAAGGGCGGAAGAGTGTATGGTTTTACGAAAGACGACTAGTAGCAGAGCTGAAGAACGCTAGAGTTTGCAGTCACAACTTTGTCAAAGGTTTGTTTGATACATTTTTAATATACTTTACTCTTAGTATTTCCAATTGAAGTATATCTTGATATTGTTTGTATATATTTTAACAAACAGAAACCAGAAAATCAGGGACATGGATACTTTGTCAGGAAAGGTGCTTCTATGTCTCCCATCTTGTTTATTTTGTACACAAATGTGTCAGAGTAAATATAGTAACAAGACAAAATTAAAATATGGTAATGATTCAGTAATTGTTCGTTTGTTAAGTGGATGCAGCCACTAGTGTCCAGGTGCTAGTTTGTTTATATTGAAGTAAGACGCAAAGTTGAATTATGAAATGCAACCTTACCCGAAGAAAAAACGATGCATATTTATACCAAACTTTCTTGACCCAGCCGCACACAAAAAAGTTGTAGGCCTCCATGTTTTTCCAAAATGTAATCTGTTTTGTCGCGTAGAATGACTGAGCACAAGATAGTATATGTGATGGTATTTGTTGACATTTCCTGAAAATTCTATCAAAAAAAGCCCATAACTGTTATGCTGGTAACAAACACAAAAACAAACCCCGGCGAAAACATAAAGTAACCTCTTTTGTGGGGGTATGAAAGTCCCCCCCCCCAAAAAAAAAACTGTACCCCGCGGGAAATACAAGTAACTGAATAGCTACTTCAGAATTCCTTAATCCATCTATCCCTTTTCTACCACTTGTCTCTCTCAAAGTTGCGATTATTAGTTGATTTTTCAGAGGAACAGCCTTTTCCAAACTGATATATAAAAATGTCCACTGTAGAGGACACTCATTAAGGACAGTCATTAAGTAAAACTTGAAAGACACTAAACTGACTATTATTCTTTTACACTTGTTACACTTGATGTTTACATTGTCACTTTAAATACCGTTGTACAGGCAGGGATTTGTCTCACTTGTCACCTGGGATAGTGGGTGTGGCTACATGTGTGTGGGCGGAGTGTGTGTGTGTGTGGGAGGAGTATTTGTGGGACTGAATGATTGCCGAATGAATATCACCTATACTTGTCTGGGGGAATTGTTTTGGCTTGTTTGGAGAGAGTGTGAACCTGGGTGCCATTACTTCTGTTGACCGCAAAAGGAGCGCAAAATGAGCGCAAAAGGACTGCAAAGGAACCACAAACCATCGGAATGTAATGTATTGTATTTTTACTCAAAGGGACAATAAACCACCCTCAAAACAGAAATAAATACCTCATGTTGCATCCTTGGACCTAGCGTGTCAGACAGAGCCCTGCTTTCCACTCTCAGTGACTAATTGGTTTTTTGATAGTCACACAACAACCGCATTTTCTTGAATTGCCGCAGGGCATATAGTATGTGCCTGCCTTGAATTACTGCTGGGTCAAACTCACTTCCCAAAATAATTAGCGCATGCTTAGTATTACCGCCTGGTCAAACTCGTGACATCACGAGTGACACTTCCCCTGTCATCATTTTCAAAATGGAAGAGGCTGGTTTCAATACCGGTACTTTGAAATCGCATAAAGGGAAGAAGATTAAGAGCTATTCAGTAGGATTTAAGGTCCAAGCTTACATCACACTCAAATTTTTACTGCATACCTTTGGTAAGTGCCGGAGTGAGAAGAGGTTTTAAAATAATTAGCGCATGCTTACTTTTATCGCATGCCTTTGATAAGCACAGGAGTGAGAAGAGGTTTTAAATTAATTAGCGCCCCGGCGGCAATTCAAGGAAATACGGTACATTAGCTATAAGTTAATTTTTTAGATATTTGCTTGAAACAATAGATGTTCCTGCAGTTATTTGCACTTAAAAGATTTGTTTGTAGTTATAAATATGATTAGAACATTTGAGCATTGTTAAATTTCAGTAAGTGTGTTTATGCTAAACATTACTACCACTTCATGTTAGACACTACGGCATTTATTTTGGACATATACAACAATAATACACTGTGATGATATCGTACTGCAAGATTTTCATACAGTTACATTTCTGTAAAATTTTCTATACCTAAGATTTGGTGCACTTTGTAAATAAATTGTGTAAGTCCCATAATACATTGTAGGAGCACCATACTTGCCTGCTCATCTTTGTTGCTATTTTTTATATTACATAATATGTTGTGGTTTAATTTCTTATTAGTATCAAAAGTATTTAATTATCAGCAACTGCTGTTTGAATGAATTTGCTAATTCCAAGATTGAGAATGTTTTGTTGAAGATTGAACACACCCCTAAAATTCCAATGTTGGAATTTTCCTAGGTTTCATTGTTCAAATTTGTCAACTCCATTTTGTTCTACTTTCTTGTGATTGTGGTAGCTGTGTTACCTTCCGAATCATTGTCAAACTGGTCTGCATCTTCCAGGTGTTGACGTGAGGGTCGAACACTTCAACTGTGGTGAGCTCGGTTTCTTCATTTTCTCCCCCGAGAACGTAAATCAGACCATCCAACTCCACGAGACCAAAGTTCTGGCGAGCCTGCAAAAATTAAAAGTGGGATTTATTAAATATATAACGTATAATGTACAAGGAAATGAAAATACTGTAAGTGAAAACATATATTCTGGAAGTGGTGAGTATACCTGTAGCATTGTGGGTATGGGGCTCCATGTGTTAGAGTCAGGGTCGTACTTCTCGCCTGTGTTCAGGACTGTCTTGTTCTCGTCGGTTCCACCCACTACAAACAGAAATCCCTCTAACAAACAGGAAACACATTATTATTAGAAGTGTGTGTGTTTGTCAAATGTACATTAGGTAGTGGTACACCCATTATATTCTCATCTAAAAGGTCTGCATCGCCGTTATGCACTGACCGGCTGCAACCGCTCCATGTCCCACACGAGCAATGCTCATTGGCTGAAGTTCAATCCAGGCTTGCCGGTTGGTGTCATAGAGTGGACACATGCAGCGAGTCACAGCTGTGGGTTTTCTGGTCCTGTACACAACAAAAACATTCGTAGAGCCTTGACATCAACTCACAGTTTGTTAATACATACAGTATGTCTCACCTCTTGCCTTGACTATGGCCTTATGCAATATCAAGGAATCTGCAGGTATCAGCAAATCTAATTTAATGCTGTTTAATGCAAATTTAAAAAAAAATGTAATGCACACGTCTGACTGCAAAGCCTTTTTATATGTAGTCAAAAGCATAAGATTTTCTGTATAGACAAAATTGTAAGCATTTGACAATAATAACATTACATAGTTGACAAGTTTACATGAACTATGGCCAAATTAAGCACTAATGTAATTATATTACATAACAATGTAAGTGACCCTTTTAAACGCAATGAACACTTTAAATTACAGGTTTTTTGTACTATTATAATTGGAAGGAAAATAGCTTAATTAGTCTACATAGGTAAACAAACATCCAAATAAAACGGATGCTCAAATTATTTGTGAGCAAAAATTGCACTACAATGAATACATCTCGAAGTGCAGTTTTTCCACCAATTGAAAAAACTTGGGATTGTTTTGTTGCCTTTCTTGTTTTCAATTGCAATTTTATGACATTTTTACAATGCCTCTGGACATCTTATTTAATTCAATTTAAGGATTTAATTGTCGGAAAATCCATTTAATTACTTTTAATGCTTTTTAATGACTTGCGGAAACACTGAATAAAACACCAAAAAAGTTAAATAAAATCAAGCGGTGTGACTATTAAATAAATACTGGGTACTAAACACTGAAGGTGAAGTTTCTTATATTCTTGTTATTTCTTAGCAGGTAAACAACAAATAATGGTCAATGCATTCACATCTTATTTGAAAAAAGCGCAACAAAAACTTTAGGTTGAATTAACAAGAAGAAACCTTTTGTGCTTTAATTTTTAACTTAAAATGTTTTTTTCAATAAAAGTACAGTAATTACATGTTAACAGTAGCTTTACCTGCTAGTTCTGCTTTTGTTTTTCCACATAAAAATAGTGGCTCTTTAGAGGACGGTTGAGTTCGAACGAGCCACGATCATAGTAACCAGCCCACTTCCTGGTTCAATCATGCAAATTTAACTTTTTTGCAGCAAATTTATAATAAAAACAATACAATGCTCCTGTTCTATAAAGAAAATTGGACCAGTGTAAACACATTGACAGGTCCTTATGTTGACATTTTAACATCCGAAAGGCATTATAAGGTTTTACTACTTACGTATAAAATACTACACGGTCTAGCTCCATCTTATCTTGCCGATTGTATTGTACCGTATGTCCCGGCAAGAAATCTGCGTTCAAAGGACTCCGGCTTATTAGTGATTCCCAAAGCCCAAAAAAAGTCTGCGGGCTATAGAGCGTTTTCCGTTCGGGCTCCAGTACTCTGGAATGCCCTCCCGGTAACAGTTCGCGATGCCACCTCAGTAGAAGCATTTAAGTCTCACCTTAAAACTCATTTGTATACTCTAGCCTTTAAATAGACTCCCTTTTTAGACCAGTTGATCTGCCGTTTCTTTTCTTTTTCTTCTATGTCCCACTCTCCCGTGTGGAGGGGGTCCGGTCCGATCCGGTGGCCATGTACTGCTCGCCTGTGTATCGGCTGGGGACATCTCTGCGCTGCTGGTCCGCCTACGCTTCGGATGGTTTCCTGCTGGCTCCGCTGTGAACGGGACTCTCGCTGCTGTGTCTTGGATCCTCTTTGGACTGGACTCTCGCGACTGTGTTGTATCCATTGTGGATTGAACTTTCACAGTATCATGTTAGACCCGCTCGACATCCATTGCTTTCCTCCTCTCTAAGGTTCTCATAGTCATCATTGTCACCGACGTCCCACTGGGTCATCATTGTCACCGACGTCCCACTGGGTCATCATTGTCACCGATGTCCCACTGGGTGTGAGTTTTCCTTGCCCTTATGTGGGCCTACCGAGGATGTCGTGGTGGTTTGTGCAGCCCTTTGAGACACTAGTGATTTAGGGCTATATAAGTAAACATTGATTGATTGATTGATATAGTTTGCATTTCATATCTGTTTTTTTTTTAAATGTGTAATTCTGTCAAAAAGAAATAAGCCAAAACAAATGTCTACTACAGAGAATAGTCTAAAAACAAGAATACTTGGCTTCCTGGAAATGTGTCTCCTTAAACAATTTAGTTGAATAGCCCTGACTATAGTCTCACTCACTGATTTGCATTTAAAATCCTTTTGTTCGCGAAGATTTCTCCTGTGCAGGCTACCATGATTGGCACCCAAATAACAATTGTTTACAAGGTTTGGTTTGTAATTGTGAAGAAATGTAGACATTTATTAGTACAATCTGTTCCCGCAAACCACTAATGTTGGTATGTGCCAGCCTTTGGTGGTGGTCTCATGTTTAAGGCTGTCAATAATAATGACTAAACTCCTGTGATTAATGATGATTACTATACAATATTGCATTAATTATGTATATACACGGCTTAATAAAGCTAATTATTTTTTACATGCTCCTTTATTTAACCGTGGAATGTTAACTGAAAGGTGTTTTTTATATGGCCAGTGTTTTGCAAGTGAGTAATAACCTGTGATTAATGATTAATCTGAATTCCAAAGTGGGATTAATCTGATTTAAAACATATACTTTCACAGCACTATTTTTTTGGCTTACAAACTCAGATTAAAATATGTAAACAGCTGCCAAATGTGCAGGTGATCCTGATCCTGATGAAAAAAAGTAATATTTCAATTTGAACTAATAGCATTGTCCAAGCATAGACTCAGGCTCTATATTTTCTACTAAAATATACTAAATCATTCAATATAAAGAAAGCATACACATAGCTTGAGCATGAATAAATTGGGGGCTCAACAGTAGTCAGTTTAGGTCTGATAATTCATATAAAATGTATCAATATCCTAATAACTCACTGTAAAACCAAAAGGAACTAACCTACCGTATTTAACAATTTTAGCAAACATTTTGGTTGGATTGTCAAGGCTAGCCATCAATATTAAATTATGCAAATGCAGAGAATTAGAGCTTTAACGGAGAGTGCCTTACCTACGATCTTCTCCCCCTACAATAACAATACACTCAGAGTAACCACGGGGCTTGAACGCAGCGAGAAGAGCTTCGCCTTGCAGCTGGCTCTCTGCCAGCACTGGCTGACAGTGCTCTCTGATCACTTCCCTCATCAGCGGTTCCCCCATTGCCTAACAGGTTACAAATGAAACACAAACACATATTTCGGAACCCGGTCTGGCAAATATATCAATTGACATGGAAACATATATTAAATTCTCAGACGGTATAAATAACAATACTTGAGTTCACAGTTCAGAAAGTTCAGCTACTCTACCTGCTCTCTCAGGTAGCTCACATCCAAACCTTGCAGCCAAACAGCAGACATTACTTCTCTCATGTGCACCTGTGATTATAAAAGTAGGTTTTTTTTTCCACAATAGGCTGAGCATGGATATCATAATATAACAATAATTATGAACATCTTGAACCCTTTTTTTAAAAAAACTAAGATTATTTATGTATTTGATATTTGTTTGCTTCCTATGGTATATTATTTATTTGTTCACTGTTCTGTGAAAGAGAACAAGGAAATTGGATAAAATGGCTATAGTATGAAAAAGGTTACGATTAATTAAGCTGTGCTTCTTCCTACTCCTTTTCGGACGTGCTGTAATGGAACAACTGGAAATGTGTGACGCATTACATTGTATCGTATGCATGTTCGAAATAAAATGAAACTGAATTAAACTGAACTGATAATGGAAGAAAAGTAGAACATCTTGAATAACCATTGTAGGAACTATCCATCCATCCATTTTCTGCCGCTTATTCCCCTTCGGGATCGCGGGGGGCGCTGGCGCCTATCTCAGCTACTAATTAGGATGTATTGGTTATGGTGTGGCGTTAGTTTACATCAAACATGCGTACGTCACAATATAACACATCACATATTTCCAGTTTCTCATTACAGCATGTCTGCAAAGGAATTGAAAGAAGCAGAGTTTTTTTAATCCTACCCCTTTTTGTTTCATAGCAATTTTTCTAACACATTTCTAACACAAACTATAATATGACAGTGAATAAATGAATTAATAAGTCATAAATAAATATACAAATGAATAGGTCAATAAATATTAGAACTTGATTTATGTATTTAATATTTTGTTTTAGCAATTTATTTTATGTTTAGGTCCTTTATTTATCTTGGGCCACATTTGACTTTGCTGTTAAAACCACAGGAGGTGATATCTGATGATTAATAGTACTATTCTCATTTTTTTGTGTGTTTTTTTATACACACCCTGCGAGCTTCCGGGTCATGTGCCAGCCATCGCACCACGGCCTCCAGCACATGCTTCTCATTGCCAACGTTTAGCTTTTCCTCCGCCAGCAGCTCACAGAGTCGGCTGTGAGGCATCTCCCTGAACTCCTCTGTGAGCACCACGTCTCGGAAATGCGTGTGCAAGTATTCGGTGGCAGCATAGTGGACATGGTGCAAGCAGTAGTGTAGGGAGAAGAGACGGATGCCGATACAGTTCTCTGCGGTGATGCAGCTCTCCAGGAACTGGCAGCACAGCAATTTGAGGTCGGTCATGAGGAGCAGGTCGGATGCCTGTACCATGTCCTGAATGGTCCCTTCACTCAACGTGATCTGTATGTAAAATAGACATTCGATGGAGAAAGTTAAGGCCCGAAAAGAGTATTAATGACAATGTAATAAACAGAGGGCACCAGAAGTTGGCGTAACCCAGCTACAATCTGGATGTCTGCATCAAAAGCATCTACACTCACTTCACCACTGAAGATGTAGTCAAGTATCTGTTTCATAATAGACATGGAGACTCCCTGTAGCTCAATCCTGTATGTTGAGCCATCTTCTTTTGGAGGATTGTAGTTGAGCTTGGTCCTAGAATCAAATCATAAACTTAAGCAGCCCTTGGTACTTTAATCCACCTCATATTGCTTTTAGATGCACAAGTTAATGATATTGTACTGTTTTGTTATATGATTAAAGGCCTACTGAAACCCACTACTACCAACCACGCTGTCTGATAGTTTATATATCAATGATGAAATATTAACATTGCAACACATGCCAATACGGCCTTTTTAGTTTACTAAATTACAATTTTAAATTTCCCGCGGAGTTTCCTGTTGAAAACGTCGCGGAATGATGACGCGTGTTTGTGGCATTATTGGTTGGAGGGGACATTTTAGCCCAGCACCACACATGGCTAAAAGTCGTCTCTTTTCATCGCGCAATTACACAGTATTTTGGTCATCTGTTTTGCTGAATCTTTTTCCAATTTGTTCGATTAATAATGGAGATGTCAAATAAGAATGCTGTTGGTGGAAAGTGGTAGATTGCAGCTGCCTTTAGCAACGAAACACAGCCGGTGTTTCTTTGTTTGTTGTGAAGCTTTAACACAGAGCGGTCAAGCGAACATGTTTCTCTACGTCAACTAGCAAGTTTTTGGATGGGAAAATTGTGATATTAAGTCGGCTCTTACAGGAGACTTGAGTGGATTACGCAACCTCATCCTGCAGCTCAAAAAGGCAGCTGTGATTTTGGCTCCTCGGCTTCTCTCAGAGACACTGGCGTTCACCGCAGCCATCCAACTTTCAGGTATGACTTTATAATCTCACTAAAATACTATTAACACAATAAGCAGATAAGGGATTTTCCAGAACTATCCTAGTAAATGTGTCTAATTACATCTGAAACGCTCCCACTGTCGCCGTCTGAAGCCGTCGCTTTTTTTTTTTTTTTTTTTTAGTGCTTCACTTTAACTTTCCTCATCCACAAATCTTTCATCCTCGCTCAAATGAATGGGGAAATTGTTGCTTTCTCGGTCCGAATTGCTCATTTTAAACAATGTGAGGATGTGAGGAGCCCTCACACCGGTGACGTCACGCGTACATCGTCTGCTACTTCCGGTACAGGCAAGGCTTTTTTATTAGCGACCAAAAGTTGTGAACTTTATTGTCAATGTTCTCTACTAAATCTTTTCAGCAAAAATATGGGAATATCGTGAAATGATCAAGTATGACACATAGAGTGGACCTGCTATCCCCGTTTAAATAAGAAAATCTCATTTCAGTAGGCCTTTAAACTGAAATGCCTATGTACTATATGTGGAAAATATGTGCCATCTCGTCTTACCTAACATAAGGGCTGGCTGCTGCCAAAATATTTTTCTGGACAGGAAGCTCCTCACCATCCACGACCAGCACAGCATCGTGGAAGCTTTGCTCTTGCCAGAAGGTACGAAGGACTCTCAGGAGTTTTTGGGAGTGTTGTGGGTCGGACACCCTCACACCCGGTTCATTTGATGCAGAATCCGGCATGTTTAGACTTGGACAAATTTTGTCATGTAGTCTTAAATCCTAATTATCAATGACAATTATGGATTCATTGTGATTAATGGCTCAATTACAGGTTTTTTTTTGGGGGGGGGGGGGGGGGTTAGTGATAAAAAATAAAGACAATCACTGATAATATATGTAAAATACTGTGAGTAGGTCTAAACATACCGTATTTCTTTGAATTGCCGCAGGGCATATAGTATGCGCCTGCCTTGAATTACTGCCGGGTCAAACTCGCTTCCCAAAATAATTAGCGCATGCTTATTACCACCTGGTCAAATTCGTGACGTCACGAGTGACACTTCCCCTGTCATCATTTTCAAAATGGAGGAGGCTGATTTCAATACCGGTAATTTGAAATCGCATAAAGGGAAGAAGATTAAGAGCTATTCAGTAGGATTTAAGGTCCAAGCTTACATCACACTCAAATTCTTACTGCATACCTTTGGTAAGTGCCGGAGTGAGAGGAGGTTTTAAAATAATTAGCGCATGCTTACTTTTACTGCATGCCTTTGGTAAGCGCAGGAGTGGGGATATGTTTTAAATTAATTAGCGCCCGGGCGGCAATTCAAGGAAATACGGTAATTGCAATCAGTTAATGGTCTTTCATAAAACAGAAGCAGGGTTCATAAAAGGAAGTCATTACAACAACACACCACAAGTGGCAGTAAAGAGCTGATTGTGGCCAGCCCCATTTACAGAAAACCAACACGCAAAATAAAATATAATAAATATATTGTTTGAACATTTATACTCCGAACACAGCCGACATAATCAATGTTTCATTTAGCATAATATTTAAAGCAGAAAGACAAACTACATAAGAAAAAACAGAGGAGACTCCTTTAACTATGAGTTTTCTTAATGATCGGCACATTTGCTATGTCAGGCTATCAAAACTGGGTGGATTTGTTGTTGTCGTTCCCAAAAGTGATCCATTCCGGTCAGCGATAGAAAACCCAGATTAGTCTTCGGAGAACATGTCAGTACTGGAGCCACTGAGTTCAGATGACATGTCAAATAGTCCACTTGTACTTGTTCTCGCCAGTGGTGTGTTTACAGCAGTCCAACCGTGCCATGTAATTGAGTTTAATGAGGAAAAATATATTGTAATTTACAGAATTATGATACATATTCATGTCTTACCTTTAGACGACAAAAGGCGTCCTCTCTCTGAAGTGGGTGCAGTCGGCGTATTGCCTAACTGCATGTTAGACGGCATAGATCACTTCACACTATTGTGAGGACTGGACGACATTGGACTGTGCTGCGTTTCACGCCCGTAGGAAATTGTAGCCTTCCCTTGACGTACACGGATATGTAATAGATTTTTATACAAACATACACATTATAGTATTTAGTTACAACACTATTATGCATAGTTGATATAATGATGCATGCTGAAGATTTCTCGTGAGTGGTGGTAATGCACATTTTCTCGAACATTAAATATCTTGCTGTCCCTGAACATACCCTCAGCTTGGCGGAAATACGTAGCTATGCAGCGTTCAAATCTTCACGACCATTTTTTTTTCTTAGAGCATTTCATTATGAATCGAGGCGTATTGTGGACATACTTGAAACGAAAATTCGAGTATGTACCCGAGAAGTTTAGATTGACGGATAAATAGTCGATTATGTGATAAAAAGCAAGTAGAAAAAGCCAAGTGGAACGTACCCATTTGTCAGTTTGACCCTGGCGGTAGGAATGGATGGATGGACCTAAAACTAAGTACTTCCGGATTTTGTAAGTAAACTTCGTCGCTGTATTCAGTGCAAATTAAGAAAATGGAAAGATGGATGTTTCTATTTCACCCAAAAATTCAAACATCATATAGAAAATCGTAAAGGTAAAGACACTTTACTGCAAATCATACTAATGGACGAGCCAACACGTTAAACTTAAGGGGCTGATTATCCTCGTACTGTTTTCTTTTTTTTTGATTGATACTTTTATTAGTAGATTGCACAGTTCAGTACATATTCCGTACAATTGACCACTAAATGGTAACACCCGAATACGTTTTTCAACTTGTTTAAGTCGGGGTCCCCGTTAATCAATTCATTGTCACATACATTTCCACTCACATATTGTATTATACTTAGTCTAGTTAAAGCAGGGGTCACCAACGCGGTGCCCGCGGGCACCAGGTAGCCCGTAAGGACCAGATGAGTAGCCCGCTGGCCTGTTCTAAAAATAGCTCAAATAGCAGCACTTACCAGTGAGCTGCCTTTATTTTTTAAATTGTATTTACTTACTAGCGAGCTGGTCTCACTTTGCTCGACATTTTAATTCTAAGAGAAACTAAATTTTAAAGGCCTACTGAAACCCACTGCTACCCACCACGCAGTCTGATAGTTTATATATCAATGATGAAATATTAACATTGCAACACATGCCAATACGGCCTTTTTAGTTGACTAAATTACAATTTAAAATTTCCAGGGAGTTTCGTCTTGAAAACGTTTTGTAATGATGACGTGTACGCAAGACATCACAGGTTTTTAGGAAGTATGAGCGCTGCGCACACACACAGCTAAAAGTCGTCTGCTTTAACGGCATAATTACACAGTATTTTGGAGATCTGTGTTGCTGAATCTTTTGCAATTTGTTCAATTAATATTGGAGAAGTCACAGTAGAAAGATGGAGTTGGGAAGCTTTAGCCTTTAGCCACACAAACATACGGTGATTCCTTGTTTAAAATTCCTGGAGGTGAAACTTAACTATGGATCAAGCAAACATGAATCACGACGGAATGTCAACCAGCAGGTTTCGGTGAGAAAATTGTGGTAAAAAGTCGCTTCTTACCGGAGAAAAGCTGAGCTTCTGCTGTCCATAGCTGCCGTCGACTCCCCTGAGACAGCGGCGTTAAGACACTTGTGGAGACCCACCTCCGACTATCAGGTAATATTAAACTCACTAAATCACTAGCAACACAATAGAAAGATAAGGGATTTCCCAGAATTATCCTAGTAAATGTGTCTAAAAACATCCCCAATGCACGGCGTAGTGGGTAGAGCGGCCGTGCCAGAAACCTGAGGGTTGCAGGTTCGCTTCCCACCTATTAACATCCAAAATCGCTGCCGTTGTGTCCTTGGGCAGGACACTTCACCCTTGCCCCCGGTGCCGCTCACACCGGTGAATGAATGATGAGTGAATGTTTGGTGGTGGTCGGAGGGGCCGTAGGCGCAAACTGGCAGCCACGCTTCCGTCAGTCTACCCCAGGGCAGCTTTGGCTACAAATGTAGCTTACCACCACCAGGTGTGAATGAATGATGGGTTCCCACTGCTCTATGAGCGCTTTGAGTATCTAACAATAGGAAAGCGCGATATAAATCTAATCCATTATTATTATTATTATTATTATTATTACTTATTTTTATTATTATTTTTTTTTTGTAGTCCGTCGCTATAATATCCTCAAACAAGAATCTTTCATCCTCGCTGAAATTAATGGGGAAATTGTCGTTTTCTCGGTCTGAATAGCACTTTTTGTTGGAGGCTCCCATTAAAGTCAATGTGAATATGTAAGGAGCCTCCGCACTTGTGACGTCATCGTCTGTGACTTCCGGTAGAGGCAGGGCATTTCTCTTAGCACCGAATGTTGCGAACTTTATCGTGGATGTTCTCTACTAAATCCTTTCAGCAAAAATATGGCAATATCGCGAAATGATCAAGTATGACATAGAATGGACCTGCTATCCCCGTTTAAATAAGAAAATCTCATTTCAGTAGGCCTTTAAAGACTTGGTCTTCACTTGTTTAAATAAATTAATTTATTGTTTTACTTTGCTTCTTATAACTTTCAGAAAGACAATTTTAGAGAAAAAAAATACAACCTTAAAAATGATATTAGGATTTTTAATCACATATACCTTTTTACCTTTTAAATTTCTTCCTCTTCTTTCCTGACAATCTAAAATTTAAAGCCCACCAGGCTGCACCAAACTTTTGGTGCCTTGTTGACACAGAAAGGTACAGTGGTGTATGCGCAGCAGCTATGAAGGTTGCAAGCCTGTTTGGTTCAACTTATCTTTGTGAATCAGCCTTTTCTGACATGAACTTCATCAAGAACAAACACAGAACACGCCTCACTGATGCACATCTGCAAGAGTCACTCAGAGTTGCAGTGTCAAGTTACACACAGAGTACAACACACTAGTTAGCAGCATGCAATGCCAGGCTTCCCCCTAACTGACAAAGAAACAGATAACATATTTGGTGTCCAGTTCAAAGTGTGACATGATTTATTTAAAAATTTCAGAGTTGACATTTGTATTTTACATGAGTTATTATTTGTACAAACATGGTGCCAAGTATTTCATGAGTTATTATTTGTACAAACATGGTGCAAAGTATTTCATGATTTGATAAAAAAAAATGTTAGTGGCTAGCTAGTTAAAATGGGATATTGTGATTTCATAAGACTGTCTTAGAAGTGATCATTTGAAAATGTTCAATTTGAAAAATGTGCACTTAGAGAAAATATAAACATAAAGTGTTGCATATTGATATTTATCTGTTTCTGTATATATTTATTTTGAGAAATCATTAAGGGGATCAGTGTTTCCACAAAGATAAATATCATTAATTATTAATAATACCATAGAGTTAAAGGTAAATTGAGCAAATTGGCTATTTCTGGCAATTTATTTAAGTGTGTATCAAACTGGTAGCCCTTCGCATTAATCAGTACCCAAGAAGTAACTCTTGGTTTCAAAAAGGTTGATGACCCCTGAGTTAAAGTATGCTTTATTTGTTTTAGTAATGTTTACCAAGTTACATCAAGGAACGTTTACTCAATTTAAAATGTCAGAATAGGAATAGTGTTTCAATGAATAAAGTTCACTTTCTGTGTTTAAAGTGTCAGCATGATACAATAATATAAAATGTGGAGCAATGGATCAAATACTAATATTCTGTTTGTTCTATAGGTAACAGGCGATCATTATTCTTTGCCCGGCGGACGAGGGCCGGAGAAAAAAGGTGAAACTAAAACATGCATCGTTCTGCTTGGAACCAACTGTCTCCATGGATAGAAAGGATGATCCAGAACTATAGCACTGAAGAGGAAAGCAGAGGTCGTGTGCGATTAAAGGCTCATGTCACCAACGTGGGCCAGATGTCTCAGTCCCAGGCCCAGAACCTGGAAGGCCCCATAGGGATGCTTTTCCTGTCCGATGGAGTAGTGCAGATCCCTGCCATTCTCACATCAGCCTTATGGGAGGAACTTCAGGAAAATTGGGAAATGGAATGTTTCACCAGTCTGCTTAACAACACTGTTTCAATTAGTGACTACCGGCTGCAGTTTCACATGGGCATGGAAAGCACCAGATGTAGATTCTTCTTATCAGTTGGAGAGCTGGTCTCAAATTCGGCCGGCACAGTTAAAGAGAGAATGCCCTGCTGCACCTCTCTGCCCTCTGTCCGGCAAAAGATCTTTGACACATGGAGGTCGCTTGTGGTCCAGGATAGGCAGGAATCTCAAAACAGCCAGACTGGGTTTGACCTGACAGAGTTGCTGGGGCAGTGGCAGGAAGATTTTTTCCAGACAGTGATGGATGACATCCAGGAGAAACTGACTGGGACTACAAGCCGGCAACCTTCCACATCGCTGACTCAACCGGGCTTGTTCAGTGCCACGCGTTGGGATGCTGAACGGGTTCAAGATAAGGGCCTGGAATGTTTCAGCGTTCCAATGAAGTGTCTACTCGTCCCAGACAGAGATGAGCAAAGCACAAATGTAGCTATATTGACACCCGATGCGGATGAGGAGTTGGATTTACACATTTGTGATCGTACTCAATCACCTGTTCATGCTGCTGAGGGGCAAACAGAAACTCACACAGGTGGAGAGGAAGAAAACATCTGGGCAAATGACAGGATCAGTCTAGATATGATTAATAAGGACATCATACCTCTAGAAAATCCTTGGCACTTTTTCCCAGCACCATTTAGCTTGTCAGCTTCTTCCGATGAGTCACGAGAAACAACCCATGAACACTTGATTCCTCCGCAGCAAGAAAAGGGTCCTGAGAACAGCACCAGCACCCAACTGACTGCAAACGCACAATCTGAAGGCAGCACTTCCCAGCATAGCAAAGAAGATCACAGCGTTTTACCACCGTTCCAAAAAGAGCCGCCCTCATCCGGCAACAACAACACAGAAACGCAACACGTTCACGCCGCTTCCCAAGAAAAAAAGACTTTTGTTGAGAATGTGGACACACTTGAAGTGACGGTGGAGACACAACATAGGAAGTCAAAGAGGAAAAGGGAACTGGAGTCGGTGCAAAAAGCACACAACACAGTCGTAGTGGAGGAAGAAGAAGACGTTTGTCAAAGTGTGAGCCCTCCATCTTGGCTTTTTGACTCTGTGGTAGGTTCAGGAACCGATGATGGCAGCGTTCAGGCTCAAAACGTGAGTGCAGAAAGAAGAAAAACCTCTACTGTTCACAGTGATGGCCGCCTGTTCTCATATACGTACACAGTGTCCGGGCAAGACCTGCATGACTTTGCTCAGTTTAAAGTGGAAGATGCTCTGCTGCATTGGGCTGTCAAGTATCTTGTTGTTCCAAAGCAGGCAACACATCTATGAACAGCATTGCCTTTACTGGAACTCCACCTCTTTTCCAATTTTATTACATTAGATAGTACAATTTTAACTCAAAGATGTTTGTGTTGAAATCCAATGCATCTTCTGAATAAAACAATGTTTTTTTAGTAAAGGAGTGTGACACTTATAACCATTTTGCTTGTTTCTCTTGAGTAGCCTCATTTAGGTTAAAGCTCTGAAGGAGGCATGCAATTCCATAACAGGTTAGAGGGGTTATGGCACGCCTTGACATAATTGTAAATGCATATCAACCATTCCATCCATCTATTTTCTACCGCTTGTCCCTTTTGAGGTCGAAGGGAGGTGCTGGAGCCTATCTCAGCTACAATGGGCGGAAGGCGGGGTGCACCCTGGACAAGTTGCGACCTCATCGCAGGGCCAACACGGATAAAATTCACTCACTCGAGCCAATTTAGTGTTGCCAATCAACCTATCCACAATTGACTTATTTTAATATGTTCTAGTATTTTGTTCAGTTGGTTAAACGTACACAAAAGTAATGTTGAATCAACTGTCCATTCATCCATCCATTTACTACCGCTTATTCTCTTTGGGGTCGCTGGACCCTATCTTAGCTACAGTCGGACGGAAGGCTGTGTACACCCTGGACAAGGTCGCCACCTCATCGCAGGGCCAACACAGATAGACAGACAACATTCACACTCACATTCACACACTAGGGCCAATTTAGTGTTGCCAATCAACCTATCCCCAGGTGCATGTCTTTGGAAGTGGGAGGAAGCCGGGGTACCCGGAGGGAACCCACGCAGTCACGGGGAGGACATGCAAACTCTACACAGAAAGATCCCGAGCCCGGGATTGAACCCAGGACTACTCAGGACTTTCGTATTGTGAGGCATACGCACTAACCACTGTATCACCGTGCTGCCCTGAATCAACTGTTTTGTGTTTAATTAATACAACAAATTTGTCGGAAGCGGGCTGATATCAAAACATGTGTTGGTCTTTTTTTATTAATGCAAAATTTTGCAGTAACTGGATATTTGAGATGTTTGGCATTCTTCTAACTATACAGTAGGTGTCACCAAAGTTTTGACAAAGTTTAACTACACACAGACGGGAAAACGAAAAGAAAGTGGAGGAAACCGGCTTTCCAGTGTCAACATGATCCACGTCTAGAAACTCTTCAAACTTAAAGTGTTTACATTGTACAAATAAGAAGAACCATGATAAACATCCATTCATCCCTTTTTTACCTTTTGTCCTGTTCGGGGTGGGGGTGCTGGAGCCTATCTCAGCTGCATTCGGGCGGAAGGCGGAGTACACCCTGGACAAGTCGACATATCATTCTGAATTTATTTTATCCATTCATTTTCAAGATAATCTTACTCATCTCACCATGTTGTAATTTTCCTGAAGGAACTCTCCTGACGGAATAAATAAAGTACTATCTAATCTTATCTAATATGAAATATAACTTACCTCACCAATTATTTATTTGTATTATTAGTTATGGAGTATATTGTGAATAAATTGAGAACAGGAAGTGTTAGCAACTGCTATGTAAAGGAAAAGGGCTAGGATTAAATGAACTCTGCTTCTTCTTACTCCTTTTCGAACACGTTGAATAGAGAATCTGGAAATTGCGATGTATCATGTTGTATGCTTGCATGTTCGAAATAAACATAAACATGTTGTCTGTCTGTCTGTGTTGGTCCTGTGATGAGATAGCGACTTGTCCAGGGTGTACTCCACCTTCCACCCGAATGAAGCTGATATAGGCTCCAGGAACCCCCACGACCCCAAAAGGGACAAGCGGTAGAAATGGAAGGATGATTTGTAATAAATTTGCCAAAAATTCACATTGTCATAACGGGTAGTGTGAGTAGAATTTTGAGGACAAAATTAATCGGTAGGAAATGGATGGATGATCATGACTTAAATAAAAAAGTATCAGTATTGACACTTTTCTAATCGGAAGCTAACTTCAGTTTCGTTTCAAAATGCCGGTAAATTAGCGGTCACAAATAAAGTATACCACACTAATTTTTATCAATAGAGTGACTTGCATCCTGCTGTTAGTGTATGCCTATAGAACAGGGGTTACCAACGCAGTGCCCGCGGGCACCAGGTAGCCCGTAAGGACCAGATGAGTCGCCCGCTGGCCTGTTCTAAAAATAGCCCAAATAGCAGCACTTACCAGTGAGCTGCCTCTATTTTTTAAATGTTATTTATTTACTAGCAAGCTGGTCTCGCTTTGTTCGACATTTTTAATTCTAAGAGAGACAAAACTAGAATAAAATTTGGTCTTCACTTGTTTAAATAAATGTATTTATTTTTTTACTTTGCTTCTGATAACTTTCAGAAAGACAATTTTGTAGAAAAAATACAACCTTAAAAACGATTTTAGTATTTTTAAACACATATACCTTTTTACCTTTTGAATTCCTTCCTCTTCTTTCCTGACAATTTAAATCAATGTTCAAGTATTTTTTTTTATTGTAAAGAATGATAAATACATTTTATTTTTATTCTTCATTTTAGCTTCTGTTTTTTTGACGAATAATATTTGTGAAATATTTCTTCAAACTTATGATTAAAATACAAAAAAATTAGTCTGGCAAATCTAGAAAATCTATAGAATCAAATTTGAATTTTATTTAAAAGTCTTTTGAATTTCTTTTAAAATTTTTGTTCTGGAAAAACTAGAAGAAATAATGATTTGTCTTTGTTAGAAATATAGCTTGGTCCAATTTGTTATATATTCTAACAAAGTGCAGATTGGATTTTAACCTATTTAAAACATGTCATCAAAATTTTTAAATTAATCTTAATCAGGAAAAATTACTAATGATGTTCCATGAATTCTTTTAATTTTTTCAAAAAGATTCAAATTAGATCGTTTTTCCTCTTAATTTTTTTCGGTTGAATCTTGAATTTTAAAGAGTCGAAATTGAAGAAAACTATGTTTCAAAATAAAAAAATTTTTTTTCGTGTTTTCTCCTCTTTTAAACCGTTCAATTAAGTGTTTTTTCATCATTTATTCTCTACAAAAAACCTACCGTAAAAGGAAAAAAATTGTACGACGGAATGACAGACAGAAATACCATTTTTTTTTATATATAGATTTATTTATTAAAGGTAAATTGAGCAAATTGACTATTCCTGGCAATTTATTTAAGTGTGTATCAAACTGGTAGCCCTTCGCATTAATCAGTACCCAAGAAGTAGCTTTTGGTTTCAAAAAGGTTGGTGACCCCTGTTATAGAGACATGAAAATTAGGTATGTTGACCCTTCTTCTCTTCATATATCACATCAACCACCTGCCTAATGGCTCATGAGAATTTTGGTGAAGTATACGTTACCTAAATGCTTCCGTAGATAGTTTTATACAAATTATTTCCAAAAATATGTAATGAGAGTAGTTTAATTCGAATATTCCTATCATATTAACGCAGTAGAATCGGTGTGAAACACCTTTCATGGGGAAACAATAAGCTTTTGGAAACTAGCTGGCTCCTGCACGTGTGTTTACCTGTCACACCTGTGTTGCCAGTTGGGAAATAACCGTAGACCAGGGGTCACCAACGCGGTGCCCGCGGGCACCAGGTCACCCGTTAGGACCAGATGACTCACCCGCTGGCCTGTTCTAAAAATAGCTCAAATAGCAGCACTTACCAGTGAGCTGCCTCCATCTTTTTAATTTTTTTTATTTACCAGCAAGCTGGTTACGCTTTGCTCGAAATTTTTAATTCTAAGAGAGACAAAACTCAAATAGAATTTGAAAATCCAAGAAAATGTTTTAAAGACTTGGTCTTCACTTGTTTAAATAAATTCATTTTTTTTTTTTACTTTGCTTTTTACAACTTTCAGAAAGACAATTTTAGAGAAAAATGACAACCCTAAAAATGATTTTAGGATTTTTAAACACATACATTTTTACCTTTTAAATTCCTTCCTCTTCTTTCCTGACAATTCAAATCAATGTTCAAGTAATTTTATTTTTTTTAATTTGTCTTCACTTGTTTAAATAAATTCATTTATTTTTTTTACTTTGATTTTTATAACTTTCAGAAAGACAATTTTAGAGAAAAACTACAACCTTAAAAATGATTTTATGATTTTTAAACACATACATTTTTACCTTTTAAATTCCTTCCTCTTCTTTCCTGACAATTTAAATCAATGTTCAAGTGTTTTTTTTTTTTTATTGTGAAGAATAATAAATACATTTTAATTGAATTCATCATTTTAGCTTCTGTTTCAAACTTATGATTAAAATTTAAAAAAAATTATTCTGGCAAATCTAGAAAATCTGTAGAATCAAATTTAAATCTTATTTCAAAGTATTTAGAATTTCTTTTAACATTTTTGTTCTGGAAAATCTAGAAAAAAATAATGATTTGTCTTTTGTTAGAAATATAGCTTGGTCCAATTTGTTATATATTCTAACAAAGTGCAGATTGGATTTTAACCTATTTAAAACATGTAATCAAAAATATATATTTATTGTGAGAAATCAGTAAGATGATTAGTTAAGTGAAGTGAATTATATTTATATAGCGCTTTTCTCAAGTGACTCAAAGCGCTTTACATAGTGAAACCCAATATCTAAGTTACATTTAAACCAGTGTGGGTGGCACTGGGAGCAGGTGGGTAAAGTGCCTTGCCCAAGGACACAACGGCAGTGACTAGGATGAGCGGGAATTGAACCTGCAACCCTCAAGTTGCTGGCACGGCCACTCTACCAACCGAGCTATGCCACCTGCAAAAGATAAATAGAATTAGTTATTAATAATAACAGTTAAAGGCCTACTGAAATGAGATTTTCTTTTCGCGATATTACCATATTTTTGCTGAAAGGATTTAGTAGAGAACATCGATGATAAAGTTTGCAACTTTTAGTGGCTAATAGAAAAGCCCTGCCTCTACCGAAAGTCGCAGACGATGACGTCGCCCGTTGAGGGCTCCTCACATCCTCACATTGTTTTTAATGGGAGCCTCCAACAAAAAGAGCTTTTCGCACCGAGAAAACGTCAACTTCCCCTTTAATTTGAGCGAGGATGAATGATTCGTGTTTGAGGATATTGAAAAAAAATAAGAAATAAAGTCAAAAAAAAAAAACGCGATTGCAATGGGACGGATTCAGATGTTTTTAGACACATTTACTAGGATAATTCTGGGAAATCCCTTATCTTTCTATTGTGTTGCTAGTGTTTTAGTGAGTTTAATAGTACCTGATAGTCGGAAGGGTGTCTTGAGGCCAGTGTCTGATGGAAGTCGACGGCAGCTTTATGGACGGCACAAGCTCAGCTGATCTCCGGTAAGTGGTGACTTTTTACCACAATGTTCTCACCGAAACCTGGTGGTTGACATTTGGTCGGGATCCATGTTCGCTTGACCGCTCTGATCCATCGGAAAGCTTCACCTCTGGGAATTTTAAACAAGGAATCACGGTGTGTTTGTGTGGCTAAAGGCTAAAAGCTTCCCGACTCCATCTGTCTACTGTGACTCATCCATTATTCATTGAACAAATTGCAAAAGATTCAGCAACACAGATCTCCAAAATACTATGTAATTATGCGGTTAAAGCAGACAAGTTTTAGCTGTGTGTGTGTGCAGCGCTAATTTTTCCTGATAGTCCGTGACGTCACGCATACACGTCATCATTCCGCGACGTTTTCAACAAGAAACTCCCGGTAAATTTAAAATTGCAATTTAGTAAACTAAACCGGTCGAATTGGCATGTGTTGCAATGTTAATATTTCATCATTGATATATAAACTATAAAACTGCATGGTCGGTAGTAGTGGGTTTCAGTAGGCCTTTAAAGGTAAATTGAGCAAATTGGGTATTTCTGGCAATTTATTTAAGTGTGTATCAAACTGGTAACCCTTCGCATTAAACAGTAGCCAAGAAGTAGCTCTTGGTTTCAAAAAGGTTGGTGACCCCTGCTGTAGACAAATTATCGTAACAGAAGCTTAAAATGATCCTATGGTTAAGAAAATCATCATACTTACAATTTTGTGACAATAAAACATTCAAATAAGGTCGGGGAAACACTGCCACGCTGAGCCGTGTGGACAACCCGGTTCTGGAGTTGGTCCCAAACACGGCGGTCTGTAGTCACGTGAAAGGCTTTTGGCCAATCATTTAAGAAATGGTCTGACCATACTCTCTGATTGGTCGACAGTCCCTTGCATGACTCCCGGGCGCCATGTTGTAGACAAACTCTGAAACCGGTTTGGCCATAATGTCTTTACAGGGCTGTGATGTCACCAGCACAACAGCGTCCCCAACTGGCTGAAAAGAGGCATGTGAGACAATGCACGTCATCAGGCAGTGCAGGATAACTTCTTTATGTTTGTTTATAGCAGGGGTGGGAAATTAATTTTTATTAATATCATTTCGCTTGAAGGTATACCAAGGGGTACGTGAGATTTTTTTTTAAATATTCTAAAAATAGAAACAATTAAAAAAACCTTTATAAATACATTTATTGAATAATACTTCAACAAAATATGAATGTAAGTTCATAAACTGCGAAAATAAATGCAACAATGCAATATTCAGTGTTGACAGCTATATTTTTTGTGGACATGTTTCATAAATATTGATGTTAAAGATTTTTTTTTTTTTGAAGAAATGTTTAGAATTAAGTTCATGAATCCAGATGGATCTCTAAGACAATCCTCAAAGAGGGGACTTTAAGTTGATGATTACTTCTATGTGTAGAAATCTTTATTTTTAATTTAATCACTTGTTTATTTTTCAACAAGTTTTTAGTTATTTTTTCCGAATAGTTCAAGAAAGACCACTAAAATGAACAATATTTTGCACTGTTATACAATTTAATAAATCAGAAACTGATGACATAGTGCTGTATTTTACTTCGTTATCTCTTTTTTGAACCAAAAATGCTTTGCTCTAATTAGGGGGTACTTGGATTAAAAAAATGTTCACAGGGGGTACATCCCTGAAAAAAGGTTGAGAACCACTGCCGTAAGATAAATGATAATGATAATAACATAATAATAATAATAATACTAATAATCCATCCATCATCTTCCGCTTATCCGAGGTCGGGTCGCGGGGGCAACAGCCTAAGCAGGGAAACCCAGACTTCCCTCTCCCCAGCCACTTCGTCTAGCTCTTCCTGGGGGATCCCGAGGCGTTCCCAGGCCAGCCGGGAGACATAGTCTTCCCAACGTGTCCTGGGTCTTCTCCGTGGCCTCCTACCGGTTGGACGTGCCCTAAACACCTCCCTAGGGAGGCGTTCGGGTGGCATCCTGACCAGATGCCCGAACCACCTCATCTGGCTCCTCTCGATGTGAAGGAGCAGCAGCTTTACTTTGAGTTCCTCCCGGATGACAGAGCTTCTCACCCTATCTCTAAGGGAGAGCCCCGCCACACGGCGGAGGAAACTAATTTCGGCCGCTTGTACCCGTGATCTTATCCTTTCGGTCATGACCCAAAGCTCATGACCATAGATGAGGATGGGAACGTAGATCGACCGGTAAATTGAGAGCTTTGCCTTCCGGCTCAGCTCCTTCTTCACCACAACGGATCGGTACGACGTCCGCATTACTGAAGACGCCGCACCGATCCGCCTGTCGATCTCACGATCCACTCTTCCCTCACTCGTGAACAAGACTCCTAGGTATTTGAACTCCTCCACTTGGGGCAGGGTCTCCTCCCCGACCCGGAGATGGCATTCCACCCTTTTCCGGGCGAGAACCATGGACTCGGACTTGGAGGTGCTGATTCTCATTCCGGTCGCTTCACACTCGGCTGCGAACTAATACTACTAATAATAATTTCATTTAACCTAGCATAACTTTATACAAAAGCAGATTGCTTTTGATGGTTTTATTTTTAACACTGTCTTACACAACACTTCCTGATGTATAATACAATGCAAACATTTAAATTTCTGCCACTTTATCCTGCATCCTCTTTAAAAGGCCAACATTTTTTCCCCATCATACCTCTGTGAACAAGTCATTACCTGTGGTTGTCCCTTTAATTGACTGCATGGCTGCCGGCTCCTCTGTGATTTAAGTCTGCAGTTATCCCACGTTAGAAGATGAGCAGCTGAGCGGTGTCACGTACATCACAGTTCTTATCCAAAGCCAGCGAAAAACAGTCAAAAGTCGGCCGTGTTCTGTTCTTCAGATGAAGCTCCAAGTTTCCGGCGATGGTCTCAACCCGCGTGGTTACAGTGCGTCGGGAGAGTGACACGTTGTCAAATGCGCCCCTCTTCTCAGGGCATATTAGCGCAACAGAGTCCAATAAGCACTCCTTAATAAACTTTTCGTCAGAAAACGCCTTACTTTGTGTGGTGATTTTGTGAGAAATGACGAAACATGTCTTGATTAGACAGATTCTGGTATTTTTCCTTGTGGTTCGTCGTGCAGTGGCGATTCCAATTATATTCTTTAAACATGTACCACAAATTAAGCACATGGCTTTACCTTTAATTTCTGTAAATAATTAGCGCATGCTTAGTATTACCGCCGGGTCAAATTCCTGACGTCCCGAGTGAACTTCCCCTGTCATCATTTTCAAAATGGAGGTGGCTGATTTCAATAATTTGAAATCGCATAAAGGGAAGAAGATTAAGAGCTATTCAGTAGGATTTAAGGTCCAAGCTATTGAGTACCGGTATGCTAAAAAGAACAGTAAGCAGCTACGTTTTATTTATATACCTGTGGAGCCGACGGCCCGACAGACAGGCAACGTGCCCTGCCCAAGATGGCGGCAAGCGAGCGAGAGGAGGAGCAGAAGAGCGGAAGAGCGACCTGGACTGAGCTTTTATTGAAAAATAAACAAAGTCAAACTGTTCAAGCCATGTCCTTCCTTGGTGGTCCTGGGAACCCGCAAGATGACGGCTTGAGACTGTCACAATACCGTAGCTGCGTCTGTTGAATATGGGTCATTAAATGACTCCCGCCTCCTGGTGGTAGAGGGCGCTCGTGATCCTTCTTGCGACTATTCGGCTGCAGAAGAAGTGAAATGAGTGACGGGATTGTGCTGGGACGGATATTACGCGGCGGGTGCACGACGGACCTTTGCTGGCTATGTAAGCAACCGGGCTGAAATAAAGCATGTTCCAGTCCTAAATACCCAGTGTATTATTTATACAATACTACTTCATGGTGTCAGCGGTGGGATAAAGAGATCACCCTCGGAGCAGAACGGGAGGAGGAGTTGTCCAGGGATAATTCTGTTGTCGCCCGCACCCGAGCTAACTAATAGCAGCGGTCTGATAGCAGTTTTCTAAACTGGACTTTCAGTCTTTCTGTCTCCATCGAGACAGAGGGACTTTTAAAACTGAAGAAAGATAAGGAATACTTCTATAAACAAGTTATCGATGCTTTTGATCAGAAGGAGCTGGCTTGGATTTCATTTATAAGTAAAGGTAAGACCATTTTTCATTTTTTTTTTATTTAGCCTTTATTTAACCAGGTAAAAATCCCATTGAGATCAAAGATCTCTTTTCCAAGGGAGACTCGACCAAGAGGGCAGCAGCAAGGTTACATTAAAAACAGTAAACAACACATAAAACATCACATTTACAACATTAAAACTTGCTCATATGACACATGTGCATACAGACAAGGTAGACTGCAATCCTTTCACAGAAGCTTTAAACTCGTTTAATGTAACAAGGATTTTAAGTTGAATATTCGATTGTAGGTTATTCCAAGCCTTCGGTGCTGAAAATAATAACCATAATAACGTTTTTTTTTTATTAAATATGCTTTTCATGATGGTATCCTTACATCACACTCAATTTTTTACTGCATGCCTTTGGTAAGTGCCGGAGTGAGAAGAGGTTTTAAAATAATTAGCTCATGCTTACTTTTACCGCATGCCTTTGGTAAGTGCAGGAGTGAGAAGAGGTTTTAAATTAATTAGCGGCCCGGCGGCAATTCAAAGAAACACGGTATTTGGGTTGAAAATGTTTTTCGTAAACCAGTAAATAAAGTCGGCAAATGATGTGTTGTTGTGAAATGTCAGTGCTGTCTAGAGCTTGGCAGATATTACACGGTTGTGTAATACTCTTCCATATCAGTAAAAAAAAATTAATAAAAATAATAATAGTAATAGACTGGATTTTATATCGTGCTTTTTTTATCATTAGATACTCAAGGCACTCACAGAGAAGTGGAAAACCCATCATTCATTCACACCTGGTGGTGGTAAGCTACATCTGTAGCCACAGGTGCCCTAGGGTAGACTGACGGAAGCGAGGCTGCCAGTTTGCACCTACGGCCCCTCCGACCACCACCTATCATTCATTCATCATTCATTCACCAGTGTGAGCGGCACCGAGGGCAAGGTTGAAGTGTCCTGCCCAAGGACACAACGGTAGCGATTTGGATGTCAAGAGGCGGGGAGCGGACCTGCAACCCTCAGGTTTCTGGCACGGCCGCTCTACCCATTACGCCATACCGCGTAGGTGGCAGCCGGTAGCTAATTGCTTTGTAGATGTGAAAACAGCGGGAGGCAGCGTGCAGGTAAAAAGGAGTCTTGGACAGTTCCAGCAGTCATTCTGCATGCGGCGTCTCGTACTCTGTGCTCGCATGTTACTTTTGTTGTATTTCTTACACAGACTGAATCATCGTCTGAGCTGCTGAAAAGACTGAGTTTGCAGGTTTATTCGTGGAGATCTCCCAACCGCTAATGTAAGCAGGAGCCAGCTGTGAGCACTTGTAAAGTTGTTATAATCCTGCTTTGACCCATAAACAGGAAAACACATAATATTGTATACACACATCTGCAAAAAAACATACTGTCCATGCTGTCCTTGTAAGGCAATGCAGTTGTGAGTCCCTCACTGTAGCCTCCCACTGATATTTACATGACCGACACAATTCCCTTCGTCAAGTGACAGTATGCATGGTAAAAGCAGAGTCAATATGCAAAACAGAAATAGGTTGTATCTACTTCATCAAGTCTTATTAATAGCAGAGATGAACCTGCTACAAAAAAAGTCTGCGGGCTATAGAGCGTTTTCCGTTCGGGCTCCAGTACTCTGGAATGCCCTCCCGGTAACAGTTCGAGATGCTACCTCAGTAGAAGCATTTAAGTCTCACCTTAAAACTCATCTGTATACTCTAGCCTTTAAATAGACCTCCTTTTTAGACCAGTTGATCTGCCGCTTCTTTTCTTTCTCCTATGTCCCCCCCTCCCTTGTGGAGGGGGTCCGGTCCGATGACCATGGATGAAGTACTGGCTGTCCAGAGTCGAGACCCAGGATGGACCGCTCGCCTGTATCGGTTGGGGACATCTCTACGCTGCTGATCCGCTTGAGATGGTTTCCTGTGGACGGGACTCTCGCTGCTGTCTTGGATCCGCTTGAACTGAACTCTCGCGGCTGTGTTGGAGCCACTATGGATTGAACTTTCACAGTATCATGTTAGACCCGCTCGACATCCATTGCTTTCGGTCCCCTAAAGGGGGGGGGGTTGCCCACATCTGAGGTCCTCTCCAAGGTTTCTCATAGTCAGCATTGTCACTGGCGTCCCACTGGATGTGAATTTTCCCTGCCCACTGGGTGTGAGTTTTCCTTGCCCTTTTGTGGTTTCTTCCGAGGATGTTGTAGTCGTAATGATTTGTGCAGTCCTTTGAGACATTTGTGATTTGGGGCTATATAAATAAACATTGATTGATTGATTGATACTAATAGCCTGGTAAAATATGTGGTGGTGGACTAAATTATTGATACATGTATGACATAACCCTATTTTCCAGACCATAGAGTGCACCTGATTATAGGCGCAGTGCCGATGAGCGGGTCTTTTTGGGTCTATTTTTATACAAAAGGTGCACCGGATAGTAGGACGCTTTAAAGGGGTCATATTATTAATATTTTTTCCAAATTGAAAGCACTTCTTTGTGGTCTACATAACATGTATTGGTGGTTCTTTGGTCAAAATGTTGCATTGATCATGTTTTACAGATAATCTTCAAGCCGCTTTCTGACAGTCGCTTCAGGATGCGCCGTTTTGGGGGTGGTCTTATTTACATTGTTCACCTTCGACAACGTCTTCTCCCCATCATCTTTGTTGTAGCGGTGTAGCGTGTAAGGACGGGAGTGGAAAAAGTGTCAAAAGATGGAGCTAACTGTTTTAATGACATTCAGACTTTACTTCAATCAATAACGGAGCAGCATCTCCTAATCTGTGGCTCCTGAGAGCAATTACAACGCCAGAAATGAGTCCCGTTAAAGCCTGTTTGACCGGTACTCTAATAACTAAAGTTTCTTGGGTGAATAATGAAACTCACTATACCGGTATGTTTTAGCGCTTCCATGGCGAGTTTACTGACAGATATAAGTAAGAACTTTACACTGCTTTATATTAGAAATGGCAACAGCGGAGGATGAATGTCACATGACAAGAAGATAGAGAAAAAGAAGAAGCTTATTGACTACTACAAAGGCGGACGCACGATAATTTTCAAGACTTATGCAGATCCAAAATACACATCAGCAGGTACCAGAATGTAAGAGAAGTTGCTTTTGCATAATATTGTGAAACAAAACGCCAGATAATATGTCTTACCTTACTCACACACCATAATAATAATCGTATGTTGAAGCACGGTACAATCCATCCGTTGCTTAATGGATGATCATAGCTTACTAAGTCACACTAAAACATTTTGATGGATTGTTGAGTGCCGTGTGTAATGTTCTATATTTTCAACGTACCATATAACATTTTGGTGTTGTTTACTTGAGTCATATTGCAGTCCACACATATATCTTATGTGTGACTGCATCTATTGGTCACATTTATTAGTTCACCATGTACCAATTCAAATAACTTTGAGGTCGGTAAGTACAACCAACATTATTCGGTACATTAGGCGCACCAGGTTATAAGGCACACTGTTGGGTTTTGAGAGAATGAATGGATTTTGAGTACGCCCTATTGTCGAAAAATACCGTAGTTTTGTCAGAAATGTTAAATACAATCTAAGTAGACCAGGTCTCCCTTTTTCACACTACAGTAACCATAAAGGAAACATGTTTCTTATTTTTTTGTTATGTCTTTTCCTAGCAAGTCTCGAAAGCCCATCACTTCACACAGACTTGGGTAAAATACGGCTTTTCAAGCCGGGCCAGCGGACGTCTGTACGAATTATTTTGTTAAAAACCTTTAAGGTCGAAACTGCAGGCCTCAATATTAAAGTGCACTGCTTTCTTCAAATTATCGTAAATCTTGAATTAAGAAAATATATTCCAATGGTTGTAATCTGCGCCTCTGAGTGATAACCGGGTTTTTACGGTAATCATAGGAACATGTTTCAGCAGCTTCAGGCAGACAAGGGACGAGAGCAGCAAGCGCAAGTCAATCGGATTTTCACAACAAAGTTTTGCAGAAAAGTGAAATTATATCAGATTGGAGGTGTTTTTACCCTTTTCGATCATGTTTTGATGTGTTTGTTGCATTTTTGTTACGTTTTCCATGATCGATCGAGGAAGTGGTCTGAGAAGAAAACAATGAGTGACGTTCATGCGTTCTTAATATTCATTGTGTCATTGTTCATAGTTAGTATTGTACAAACCTCGTTTCCATATGAGTTGGGAAATTGTGTTAGATGTAAATATAAAGGGAATACAATGATTTGCAGATCCTTTTCAACCCATATTCAATTGAATGCACTACAAAGACAAGATATTTGATGTTCGAACTCATACATTTTTTTTTTTTTTGCAAATAATAATTAACTTGGAATGTCATGGCTGAAACACATGCCAAAGTAGTTGGGAAAGGGCATGTTCACCACTGTGTTACATCACATTTTCTTTTAACAACACTCAATAAACATTTGGGAACTGAGGAAACTATTTGTTGAAGCTTTGAAAGTGGAATTCTTTACCATTCTGTCATACCTGTAATTTAGTTTTAAGATTGATCATGTTTGTTTTGTTTTTGGACTCTTGTTTCCCCTTTTACACTTCCTGGTTTTGTTTTTCCATAGTAACCCATTAGTTTCCACCTGGTCTCCTAGTCACGCCCATGCCCTCAGTCCCGCACCTGTTCGTAATTATCACAGCCACTATATAAGTCAATGTCTTTCTGTCAATCAGGCTGGGAACATCAACTTTCATTACCCATGCCGTTCTAACTTTCATTGCCTTACATACTTCATGCCATGCTTTTTGATTCATCCACGCCAAGTAAGTTTTTGTCTGTATTTATGTCTTTGATAGTATCTTTTGTTTGTTTGTAGATAGTATTGCCATGGTGCTGTATTTGTTCTAAGTTATAGTATAGATTTTTATCCGCCACAGAGCGCGTCCTTGGTTTGCCTTTTTATTGTATTTTGAGTATTAATAAAATTAAAACTATGTACCTGAATTCACGCCTGGCTCGTCCCATATTCCCTCTGCGTCGAAGGAGCACAAACAATCCAAGTCCAAGCCTGACAGAATGTTCCCAGCTAAAGCGCTCCTTCACAGGAGATTGGGACGAGGCGTCTTTGGCGGTGCTGAGCGCGATGGAGGAGGAAACGCTGCGCTACTCTTCCCTCGCGCAAAGAAGGTTGACGTTGGGGCCAAATAGTGAAGAGGTCCCCATTGACTTCATTTGGCCCGAAGACGACGACATGTTGCCGTCTTCCCGGAAGCGTCGCCCTCGACGGAGGATGTCGGGGAAGGTTTCCAGGTGCGGAAAGGAAGCGTTGCGCCAGCAAGCTCCTCCCACTCAGGGCGGAAGTGGACCGCGTGCTGCCCGGACTCTCCAGGACATCTTCATGCCACCGTCAACACACATCACAGATCAGGAAGATTTTTTTTCAGGACTTTCACAATTAATCACCCACCTCCATCAGATGACTCAAACCCCATAACCATGATTAATTACTACAAAAGAATGAGCTGCCACCTTACCGTGGTAGAGGAGTTTGCGTGTCCCAATGATCCTAGGAGCTATGTTGTCTGGTGGCTTTAAGCCCCCTGGTAGGGTCTCCCAAGGCAAACTGGTCCTAGGTGAGGGACCAGACAAAGAGCAGCTCAAAAACCTCTATAAAAAGTAAAAACAAAGGACCCAGATTTCCCTCGCCCGGACGCGGGTCACCGGGGCCCCGCTCTGGAGCCAGGCCCGGAGGTGGGGCACGATGGCGAGCGCCTGGTGGCCGGGCCTGTTCCCATGGGGCCCGGCCGGGCACAGCCCGAAGAGGCAACGTGGGTCACCCCTCCAATGGGCTCACCACCCATAGCAGGGGCCATAGAGGTCGGGTGCAATGTGAGCTGGGCGGCAGCCGAAGGCAGGGCACTTGGCGGTCCGATCCTCGGCTACAGAAGCTCGCTCTTGGGACGTGGAACGTCACCTCACTGGGGGGAAAGGAGCCTGAGCTAGTGCGCGAAGTAGAGAAATTCCGGCTGGATGTAGTCTGACTCACTTTGACGCACAGCAAGGGCTCTGGAACCACTTCTCTTGAAAGGGGCTGGACTCTCTTTCACTCTGGCGTGGCCGGCAGTGAGAGGCGACGGGCTGGGGTGGCAATTCTGGTTTCCCCCCGGCTTAAAGCCTGCACGTTGGAGTTCAACCCAGTGGACGAAAGGGTAGCTTCCCTCCGCCTTCGGGTGGGGGGACGGGTCCTGACTGTTGTTTGCGCTTACGCACCAAACAACAGTTCAGAATACCCACCCTTTTTGGGTACACTCGAGGGAGTACTGGAGAGTGCTCCCCCGGGTGATTCCCTTGTTCTGCTGGTGGACTTCAACGCTCATGTTGGTAACGACAGTGAAACCTGGAGAGGCGTGATTGGGAAGAATGGTCGCCTGGATCTGAACCCGAGTGGTGTTTTGTTATTGGACTTCTGTGCTCGTCACAGTTTGTCCATAACAAACACCATGTTCAAACATAAGGGTGTCTATATGTGCACTTGGCACCAGGACACCCTAGGCCGCAGTTCCATGATCGACTTTGTAGTTGTGTCTTTGGATTTGCAGCCTCATGTTTTGGACACTCGGGTAAAGAGAGGGGCGGAGCTTTCTACCGATCACCACCTGGTGGTGAGTTGGCTGCGATGGTGGGGGAGGATGCCGGACAGACCTGGCAGGCCTAAACGCATTGTGAGGGTTTGCTGGGAACGTCTGGCAGTCTCCTGTCAGAGAAAGTTTCAATTGCCACCTCCGGAGGAACTTTGAACATGTCACGAGGGAGGTGCTGGACATTGAGTCAGAGTGGACCATGTTCCGCACCTCTATTGTCGAGGTGGCTGATCGGAGCTGTGGCCGCAAGGTAGTTGGTGCTTGTAGTGGCGGTAATCCTAGAACCCGCTGGTGGACACCAGCGGTGAGGGATGCCGTCAAGCTGAAGAAGGAGTCCTACCGGGTTCTTTTGGCTCATAGGACTCCAGAGGCAGTGGACAGGTACCGACAGGCCAAGCGGTGTGCAGCTTCGGCGGTCACAGAGGCAAAAACTCGGACATGGGAAGAGTTTGGGGAAGCCATGGAAAATGACTTCCGGATGGCTTCGAAGCGATTCTGGATCACCATCCGCCGCCTCAGGAAGGGGAAGCAGTGCACTGTCAACACCATGTATGGTGCGGATGGTGTTCTGCTGACCTCAACTGCGGATGTTGTGGATAGGTGGAAGGAATACTTTGAAGATCTCCTCAATCCCACCAACACGTCTTCCTATGAGGAAGCAGTGCCTGGGGAATCTGTGGTGGACTCTCCTATTTCTGGGGCTGAGGTTGCTGAGGTAGTTAAAAAGCTCCTCGGTGGCAAGGCCCCAGGGGTGGATGAGATCCGCCCGGAGTTCCTTAAGGCTCTGGATGCTGTGGGGCTGTCTTGGTTGACAAGACTCTGCAGCATCGCGTGGACATCGGGGGCGGTACCTCTGGATTGGCAGACCGGGGTGGTGGTCCCTCTCTTTAAGAAGGGGGAACGGAGGGTGTGTTCCAACTATCGTGGGATCACACTCCTCAGCCTTCCCGGTAAGGTTTATTCAGGTGTACTGGAGAGGAGACTACGCCGGATAGTCGAACCTCGGATTCAGGAGGAACAGTGTGGTTTTCGTCCTGGTCGTGGAACTGTGGACCAGCTCTATACTCTCGGCAGGGTTCTTGAGGGTGCATGGGAGTTTGCCCAACCAGTCTACATGTGCTTTGTGGACTTGGAGAAGGCATTCGACCGTGTCCCTCGGGAAGTCCTGTGGGGAGTGCTCAGAGAGTATGGGGTATCGGACTGTCTTATTATGGCAGTCCGATCCCTGTACGATCAGTGTCAGAGCTTGGTCCGCATTGCTGGCAGTAAGTCGGACACGTTTCCAGTGAGGGTTGGACTCCGCCAAGGCTGTCCTTTGTCACCGATTCTGTTCATAACTTTTATGGACAGAATTTCTAGGCGCAGTCAAGGCATTGAGGGGTTCCGGTTTGGTGGCCGCGGGATTGGGTCCCTGCTTTTTGCAGACGATGTGGTCCTGTTGGCTTCATCTGGCCGGGATCTTCAGCTCTCACTGGATCGGTTCGCAGCCGAGTGTGAAGCGGCCGGAATGAGAATCAGCACCTCCAAATCCGAGTCCATGGTTCTCTCCCGGAAAAGGGTGGAGTGCCATCTCCGGGTTGGGGAGGAGAACCTGCCCCAAGTGGAGGAGTTCAAGTACCTAGGAGTCTTGTTCACGAGTGGGGGAAGAGTGGATCGTGAGATCGACAGGCGGATCGGTGCGGTGTCTTCAGTAATGCGGACGTTGTACCGATCCGTTGTGGTGAAGAAGGAGCTGAGCTGGAAGGCAAAGTTCTCAATTTACCGGTCGATCTACGTTCCCATCCTCACCTATGGTCATGAGCTTTGGGTCATGACCGAAAGGATAAGATCACGGGTACAAGCGGCCGAAATGAGTTTCCTCTGCCGTGTGGCGGGGCTCTCCCTTAGAGATAGGGTGAGAAGCTCTGCCATCCGGGAGGGACTCAAAGTAAAGCCGCTGCTCCTTCACATCGAGAGGAGCCAGATGAGGTGGTTCGGGCATCTGGTCAGGATGCCACCCGAACGCCTCCCGAAGGAGGTGTTTAGGGCACGTCCAACCGGTAGGAGGCCACGGGGAAGACCCAGGACACGTTGGGAAGACTATGTCTCCCGGCTGGCCTGGGAACGCCTCGGGAACCCCCGGGAAGAGCTAGATGAAGTGGCTGGGGAGAGGGAAGTCTGGGCTTCCCTGCTTAGGCTGCTGCCCCCGCAACCCGACCTCGGATAAGCGGAAGAAGATGGATGGATGGATGGATGGATGGAAAAGAATGATATTGCACAATAGATCACATCTGTCACAGCCATCCAAAATTCATGCCACACCCCCCAGGACTCAAGCCCCCCCCCAAGCCACAATAACTTTTTTCAGAGAATCAAACAAAGACAATAAAAAGACAATATGGACAATTCAAAGGGGAAGACTCTGCCCTCCTCCTCACCTCCCTCCGCCCACCCCAAAAGACTTTTCCAGGTCATGATGAAAGTGTCTGGCAGCCACTCCTTGAGGGGGGGGCTGGGGCTGGGAGCTTGTGGGTTGGTTCTGCCCGGTGCGGTTCCAAGCCACAGCGACCAGCACGTCCCCCACCTCCAGTTCTTCAACCGGCCAAGCCACAGCGGCCAACACGGCCACCTCCACCAGTCTTTCAGCCTGCTAAGCCGCAGCTTCCAGCTCCAAGACCAAGTCCACGTCCAGCTCCAAGTCCACGTCCAGCTCCAAGTCCACGTCCAGCTCCAAGTCCACGTCCAGCTCCAAGTCCACGCCGCCAAGTGCCCCCAGTGGCAGCTCCACGTCGAAGCCAAGCGCCGCCAGTGTCAGCTCCACGTCGAAGCCAAGCGCCGCCAGTGTCAGCTCCACGTCGAAGCCAAGCGCCGCCAGTGTCAGCTCCACGTCGAAGCCAAGCGCCGCCAGTGTCAGCTCCACGTCAAAGCCAAGCGCCGCCAGTGTCAGCTCCACGTCGAAGCCAATCTCCGCCAGTGTCAGCTCCACGTCGACCGCCAAGTCCACGTCGACCGCCAAGCCCAAGTCCACGTCGACCGCCAAGCCCAAGTCCACGTCGACCGCCAAGCCCAAGCCCAAGTCCACGCCGACCGCCAAGCCCAAGTCCACGCCGACCGCCAAGCCCAAGTCCACGCCGACCGCCAAGCCCAAGTCCACGCCAAGCCCAAGTCCACGCCGACTGCCAAGCCCAAGTCCAGGCCGACCGCCAAGCCCGCCTCCTTGTTGGCCACGGATGTGGCTGGTACGTGGGCGTCCACCACGCCAAGGATGTCGACCTCCTTGTCGGCCACAGTGGTGGCCACTACGTGGTCGTCCGCCACGCCAAGGAGGTCGGCCACGGATATGGCCGTTCCCGGGTCGCCCACCTCGATCCTCTACGCGTCGCCACCACCTGACTATGCCCCGGTGGATACGGGGACACGTGGTCTGGCGACCTACCGCCATGTCCCCCTCCCGCCCTCCCATGACTCTTGATCATAGCTTTTTCTTTTTGGACATCTGGAATATGTCCTTAATGGGGGGGTACTGTCATACCCGTAATTTAGTTTTAAGTTTGATCATGTTTCTTTTGTTTTTGGACTCTTGTTTCCCGTTTTACACTTCCTGGTTTTGTTTTTCCATAGTAATCCATTAGTTTCCACCTGGTCTCCTAGTCACGCCCATGCCCTCAGTCCCGCACCTGTTCCTAATTATCACAGCCACTATATAAGTCAATTTCTTTCTGTCCATCAGGCTGGGAACATCAACTTTCATTACCCATGCCGTTCTAACTTTCATTGCCTTACATACTTCATGCCATGCTTTTTGATTCATCCACGCCAAGTAAGTTTTTGTTTGTATTTATGTCTTTGATAGTATCTTTTGTTTGTTTGTAGATAGTATTGCCATTGTGCTGTTTTTGTTCTAAGTTATAGTATAGATTTTTATCCGCCACAGAGCGCGTCCTTGGTTTGCCTTTTTTTTGTATTTTGAGTATTAATAAAATTAAAACTATGTACCTGAATTCACGCCTGGCTCGTCCCATATTCCCTCTGCGTTGAAGGAGCACAAACAATCCAAGTCCAAGCCTGACACATTCTTGCTTGATGTACAGCTTAAATTGTTCAACAGTCCACGGTCTTGTCCTATTTTACGCTTCATAATGCGCCACACATTTTCGATCGGAGACATGTCTGGACTGCAGGCGGGCCAGGAAAGTACCCGCATTCTTTTACTATGAAGCCACGCTGTTGTAACACGTGGCTTGGCATTGTTTTGCTGAAATAAGCAGGGGCGTCCATGATAACGTTGCTTGGATGACAACATATGTTGCCCCAAAACCTGTATGGACCATTCAGCATTAATGGTGCCTTCACAGATGCGTAAGTTACCCATTCCTTGGGCACTAATACACCCCCATACCATCACAGATGCTGGCTTTTGAACTTTGCGCCTATAACAATCCGGATGGTTATTTACCTCTTTGTTCCAGAGGACACCACGTCCACAGTTTCCAAATATAATTTGAAATGTGGACTCGCCAGACCACAGAATACTTTTCCACTTTGCATCAGTCCATCTTAGATGAGCTCGGGCCCGACGAAGCCGGCGGCGTTCCTTGGTGTTGTTGATAAATGGCTTTCGCTTTGCATAGTAGAGTTTTAACTTGCACTTACAGATGTAGCGACCAACTGTAGTTACTGACAGTGGTTTTATGAAGTGTTCCTGAGCCCATGTGGTGATATCCTTTACACAATAATGTCTGTTTTTTATGCAGTACCCCCTGAGGGATCAAAGGTCCGTAATATCATCGCTTACGTGCAGTGATTTCTCCAGATTCTCTGAACCTTTTGATGATTTTACGAACCCTAGATGGTAAAATCCCTAAATTCCTTGCAATAGCTTGTTGAGAAATGTTCTAAAGCTGTTCGACAATTTGCTTATAAATTGGTGACCCTCGCCCCATCCTTGCTTGTGAATGACTCAGCATTTCATGGAAGCTGCTTTTATACCCAATCATGGCACCCACCTGCTCCCAATTAGCCTGCACACCTATGGGATGTTCCAAATAAGTGTTTGATGAGCATTCTTCAACTTTATCAGTATTTATTGCCACAATTCCAAACTTTTTTGTCATGTGTTGCTGGCATCAAATTCTAAGGTTAATGATTATTTGCAAAAAAAAAATGTTCATCAGTTTTAACATCAAATATGTTGTCTTTGTAGCACATTTAACTGAATATGGGTTGAAAAGGATTTGCAAATCATTGTATTCCGTTTATATTTACATCTAACACAATTTCCCAACTCATATGGAAACAGGGTTTGTAAATAAAACCCATCATCCAAACTTCTTATGTAAGGCAAGAACATACATGTTTTTTTGTGCTAGCACAAGGCAGCTAACAATACAGGTAATGAAGAATCTACTATTTTGTCTACAAAGCCCTCTAAAAAAACATTTTTTTAAAAGCCAACAACGCTCCATTTACATGCCGTGACCTGTATTTGAACCAAACTGTAGCGACATTGATATTATTTGCGCTAACATCAAGGAACAATTTTTCTGGCACAGTACACAGACCTGGTTCACAGTGTCTCGGGCTACTTTTGATAGCTGAGAAATATGCTATCTACTGGAATATGCTAAATTACCTTCGAGTTTTGAAAAATTTAAACCATAGAAATTCCACACGCTACCTACCAACTGTTATTCCAGACAGACTGAATCGGTGGTTAATGAATATACTGGCTCTCATGCTCGTTTCCTTCCAATATTTCTAATCTGCGGAGTCAAGATTATGCCGAATTTACCAGCTAAACAGGAAACGTAAGTGTTGTGCTGAAAGATACAACCATCTTTATCTTTAGTCAGCATCTAAGTGAGTGCGAACATTAAGAGTAATGTTTTTATTTTGTCAGTAAAATGTGTAGTACTTAGCACTAGTGCTACTTGATGGCTTAATGTTTCGCTATGGCTGGAAGTGCTTAGCACCCAGATGATTGATTGATTGAAATTGTTTGATTGAAACTTTTATTAGTAGATTGCACAGTACAGTACATATCCCGTACAATTGACCACTAAATGGTAAAACCCGAATGAGTTTTTCAACTTGTTTAAGTCGGGGTCCACGTAAATCTTTGCATGGTAAAACTTACAGTTCATTCTGTCATGTTTTGTTTAGTTTTTGACTCCCTCAGTTCTGTTTTCAGCACCCTTGAGTTTGTGTGTTTTGGTTGCCTAGGGTGCTGACTAGTTTCACCTGTCTCAGATTAGGGTTCGGGGATGCTCACCTGCTGCCAGGCACTTATTCCCGTTTTTCAACACACTCAGTCTGGCTTTTTTATTTGCTTCCATGCAACAATTACATTTAATGATTCCCTGCTTCTATGATTCTTGATTCCTGTTTACATGCTTAGCTTTCCTGCAAGCTTATTCCTTTGCCCTCCTTTGCATCGGCACGCATCTTTTTTGTTTGTTTCCTTTATTTTTGTATGATTTATAAGAATAAATCATTGTCCTACCTGCACCTTGCCTCTGGAGTTTTCCGTCTGCATCCTGGGAGAACAATCCACGCATAAACATGCGAACAAACCGTGACACATTCTCCATATATTCAGGCTCATTATTGCTTGATTTTCAGATTTTTGCTTTCAATTTATTGGTCATGATTATCCAATGGCTAAATTGGGGCCCTAAGCAGATTTTTTGGGGGGGATTAACAGATTCTCACAATATATTGTTTGCTATAAAAATTATGATATAACATTTTCAAGAAAGGTTCCTTGGCTGCTGACATACATGTGGAGTGGGTAAGCGCATCAATCCATCAATCAATCAATGTTTACTTATATAGCCCTAAATCACTAGTGTCTCAAAGGGCTGCACAAACCACTACGACATCCTCGGTAGGCCCACATAAGGGCAAGGAAAACTCACACCCAGTGGGACATCGGTGACAATGATAAATAAATGATAAATGGGTGGTACTTGTATAGCGCTTTTCTACCTTCAAGGTACTAAAAGCGCTTTGACACTACTTCCACATTTACCCATTCACACTCACATTCACACACTGATGGAGGGAGCTGCCATGCAAGGTGCCAACCAGCACCCATCAGGAGCAAGGGTGAAGTGTCTTGCTCAGGACACAACGAGGTTGGTACTAGGTGGGATTTGAACCAGGGACCCTCGTGTTGCGCACGGCCACTCTCCCACTGCGCCACGCCGTCCCTATGATGACTATGAGAACCTTGGAGAGGAGGAACGCAATGGATGTCGAGCGGGTCTAACATGATAGTGTGAAAGTTCAATCCATAATGGATCCAACACAGTCGCGAGAGTCCAGTCCAAAGCGGATCCAACACAGCAGCGGGAGTCCCGTTCACAGCGGAGCCAGCAGGAAACCATCCCAAGCGGAGGCGGATCAGCAGCGCAGAGATGTCCCCAGCCGATACACAGGCAAGCAGTACATGGCCACCGGATTGGACCGGACCCCCTCCACAAGGGAGAGTGGGACATAGAAGAAAAAGAAAAGAAACGGCAGATCAACTGGTCTAAAAAGGGAGTCTATTTAAAGGCTAGAGTATACAAATGAGTTTTAAGGTGAGACTTAAATGCTTCTACTGAGGTGGCATCTCGAACTGTTACCGGGAGGGCATTCCAGAGTACTGGAGCCCGAACGGAAAACGCTCTATAGCCCGCAGACTTTTTTTGGGCTTTGGGAATCACTAATAAGCCGGAGTCCTTTGAACGCAGATTTCTTGCCGGGACATATGGTACAATACAATCGGCAAGATAGGCTGGACCATGTAGTATTTTATACGTAAGTAGTAAAACCTTAAAGTCACATCTTAAGTGCACAGGAAGCCAGTGCAGGTGAGCCAGTACAGGCGTAATGTGATCAAACTTTCTTGTTCTTGTCAAAAGTCTAGCAGCTGCATTTTGTACCAACTGTAATCTTTTAATGCTAGACATGGGGAGACCCGAAAATAATACGTTACAGTAGTCGAGGCGAGACGTAACAAACGCATGGATAATGATCTCAGCGTCTTTAGTGGACAGAATGGAGCGAATTTTAGCGATATTACGGAGATGAAAGAAGGCCGTTTGAGTAACGCTTTTAATGTGTGCCTCAAAGGAGAGAGTTGGGTCGAAGATAATACCCAGATTCTTTACCGTGTCACCTTGTTTAATTGTTTGGTTGTCAAATGTTAGAGTTGTATTATTAAATAGAGTTCGGTGTCTAGCAGGACCGATAATCAGCATTTCCGTTTTTTTGGCGTTGAGTTGCAAAAAGTTAGCGGACATCCATTGTTTAATTTCATTAAGATGCATGGATGGCCTTTAATTAATTCCTAATAAAAACAGATTATGGAAAATAATGAGTCGATTTAGAATCAGAATAAAAAGAATAGCCATTTGGACGTGAATTTTTTTTTTATTGATTGCCCCTTAAAAGTACTGTTAGTACTCATTTAATAATGTGTCTGTTTGCCCCCGATTTTTCCATTAATGTATTCCCTTCAATAAGCGTTTGCAAAAAAAATAAAACAATAGTTAAAAAAAACCCCCAATATCAACAATGTAACAATATGAACACAAGCACACATATGTCTAATACTGTGCTTCTCAAATCGGGGTACGGGTACCCCTGGGGGTGCTAGAAGGCATGCCAAAGGGTACTTGAGATTTTTTTCAAATATTTTAAAAATAGCAACGATTCAAAAATCCGTTATGAATATATTTATTGAATAACACTTCAACAAAATATGAATGGAAGTTCATAAACTGTGAAAAGAAATGCAACAATGCAATATTCAGTGTTGACGGCTAGATTTTTTGTGGACATGTTCCATAAATATTGATGTTAAAGATTTCTTTTTTTTGTGAAGAAATGTTTAGAATTAAGTTCATGAATCCATATGGATCTCTATTACAATCCCCAAAGAGGGCACTTTAAGTTGATGATTACTTCTATGTGTGGAAATCTTTATTTATAATTATGTAGAAATCCTTTTTTAAAAAAGTTTGTAGTTATTTGTATATCTTTTTTTTCCAAATAGTTCAAGATAGACCACCACAAATGTGCAATATTTTGCACTGTTATACAATTTAATAAATCAAAAACTGATGACATAGTGCTGTATTTTACTTTTTTATCTCCTTTTTTTTCAAGCTAAAATGCTTTGCTCTGATTAGGGGGTACTTGAATTTAAAAAATGTTCACAGTGGGTACATCACTGAAAAAAGGTTGAGAACCACTGGTTTAATACAAAAGCGATACTGAAGTCATGGCATTATATGTATGTGAAACTGACAACTGTTACTATCTATACTATCAAAGGAAGGCAGGCTCTTAAAACAAAATATGTTGAGTTATTGTCCCCTTTTAAATGTTTTGGAGTGAACCCACGCAAGTCCCAGCAAAGACTGCAATGTTTGTTTGTTCTTTGTGTGTGTGAGCAACTCTCAGCGTCGGAGGTGGACTTGCTGTTTCAACAGCACATCAGTCCGTTTATGTATTGGGTGGCCGGGATTTTTTTTTCCAAATAAACACAGCTTGATTCAACTTGGGTGGGCAGACTTATCAAGCGCCTAATTCTATAAACAGACCGGGGAATAAGCCGCCGCCTGATTGGTTGTTAGGCGGAATGGGGGGGGGGGCACGAGGGACTCTCAGAGCAATTACATTTTAATTAATGTGGGTGGGCTGAAACAGCACTCGCAGTTTATGCTGGACAACTTATTTCAACACAACGGAGCGAAAGTACGGCAGTTATTGCATTTCTTCTGCAGAGCTGATGAAAGTTGGGGAGTTGTTCAGAGGAGTGTGTTTTTTCCCGCCGGGAAGAATCAATGATGACTTTTTACCACAGATTTGCTTTACCGTCCTCGGCTCTGAGCCTCTCCGGACCCCCACTCATCTACTTGTACGGAGGGAACAGCGGCCCCGCTGCCTTGAGCCTTATGCCGGACCGCCAGGACCCCCCACAGAAGCCACCCTACAGTTACATCGCGCTTATCGCTATGGCCATCAAGAGCGCGCCGGACCAGCGTGCAACACTGAGCGGCATCTACCAGTTCATCATGGACCGCTTCCCCTTTTACCTGGATAACAAGCAGGGCTGGCAGAACTCCATCCGCCACAACCTTTCCCTCAACGACTGCTTCATCAAGGTGCCCAGAGAGAAGGGGCGACCCGGGAAAGGCAGCTACTGGACGCTGGACACCAAGTGCTTGGATATGTTTGAGAATGGCAACTACCGGCGGAGAAAGAGGAAGGCAAAGAGTCAGCCGGATGCTGCAGAACACAAGAACAACAAAGACTCCATCAGAGACCACGTCTCTTCTCAGAAACCCAACGCGTCCTTGGTGGTGGAGATGACACTTAGGCAGGACGCAAAGCGAACTGAGACTCAAGCAGACCCCAAATCGGTTCTGGTCGCGATCAAACCCTCTGAGGAGCAGCAGAATCTTCTTACGTACAAACAGAAGGTGTGCCGGGCAGTCAAACCCACCAGAAGGAAGTCAGACCAGCCATCACCGACGCAACGGATGGATAACGCGGCCCAGCTTTGCTACGCCGCTGCTCTCCAGTCCGGTTTCAGAGCACATGTTCCCAGAAGGGACAAATGCAAAGGTTTCAGCATTGAGAGCATCCTAGCAAAGTGAAGAACTGCAAGCTGCATCAAGAACAGGGATGGTTACAGTACCGGTGTTGGTCCAAATGTGCTCATGGACGTCGGACACATCACTGTATTTATCACGCACAATCCCTGATGAAGGTCAGCTTTGGAAATGGAAAATAGGGTTACACGTAACAGTTTTAACATTCAGATAAAATGAGACTCTAGATGCAAAAGAACCCTCAGTTACTTGGAAATATTCTGTTATGTCACTCAGCTAAATCAAAATTTGCTTTTACTTACTTTCACGATAAACAGTGTACATATTTCATTCAAATAACTTGCGACTCGGCTGGTGTGTTTTTTTTTTGTTGTATTTGTAACACTTCCGTATTCAACTGTATATTAATTACAATGTACCCCAAAACTATGTTCATGTTTTCATACACTGTGAATTTTAATGTGTAAAATAAAAAGTTTGATGATAAAGAACCAAATGTTTTCTGAAGGTACTACTGAATATATTAACAATTTATTTGAATCATATTAAAAATGTACAGCACAAAAAACAAAAAAACAATCACACTTGCTCTTTGATGTCCAAAAGGAGAAGGGTGAAGCAGAGTTATTGGATCCTACCACTTTTTCATGATATTGATATCAGACATGGACTCTGACAGTTATACATTGGTTGATATTGTTCTTAAACTGACTCATATTTGCACATTTTTGAAGTTCTTTACTTTTTCCATTTCCTAGTTTAACTCCACACACAGATACAGATTCCCTAAATCAGGGGTGTTCAAAGTGCGGCCCGCAGCTTATTTCCATCCATCCATCCATTTTCTACCGCTTATTCCCTTTTTTGGGGTCGCGGGGGGCGCTGGCGCCTATCTCAGTTACAATCGGGCGGAAGGCGGAGTACACCCTGGACAAGTCGCCACCTCCTCGCAGGGCCAACACAGATAGACAGACAACATTCACACTCACATTCACACACTAGGGACCATTTAGTGTTGCCAATCAACCTAACATAAAATAAACAAAAAGACTGTGAAAAAAATTAAACTATATGATCGATGAACAGGCCTGAAGTTGATATAGTGACTTAAGCATTTAAAGTAAAAAATAAACTTTTTTTTTTTTTTTTTAACACTTCGTTTAATGAGAGGCCCTTTTGGATACCCAATAATTTCAGTGGGACTTTATTTTCTAAAAAACTGCCATCGCTCAAAAAAGAATAATAAATGAAAACATATGTTGTTATGAATTATAGACCTATATAAGACTCCAATAAATTCACATCAAATATTCCACTTTGAAATTGTTGGTGGGGAGTATTGCATAGTTTGTGTTTTTGCCATTAAAAAACAGGGTTTTGACAAATAGGGCATAAAACATAAAAAAAATAAAAAACTTTTTCTCTAAAGATTTAAGCGTTGAATTAAAGATAAATAAATAAAAATATATGATCTATTTTGTAACATTATGACTGAGACCATTCTCCATCTCCGGGACAAAACTTGAGGGGAGCCCTAAAAATAAAAAAAAATCTCCTTATTTCAAAGGTTTTGAAAATTAAAACTATGAAAATGGCTCCGACATGTTTAAGTGTGTGGCCCTCAGTGCAAAGTTTGACACACCTGCACTAAATGCTTTCAATGTTGTGCTCAAATTGTACTTTCCCTGTCTTGTTTAAAGGAGGAAGCCTATTTTTGTTTACTTTGTACATTATTTTGGCTGTTTGGAAATGTAAAATATATATTATAACAACAAGAGTGCAAGTGACTGGAATCGTAAACTCAACTCATCCTAATGTCCATCCATCCATTTTCTACCACTTGGTGTTCCTACATTTGTGTTAGATGTCTTGGATGAAGAGAGCAGATACGATTTTAGTTGACAGAGTAAACAACTAAAATGTTTTGGGCATTGTTTTCTCTGAACATATACATTTGTCTAAATATGGCCAAGGACACGCATTATTGTGGGTTTCCTGCTCGTCGTATTCATCACTACAGGAAAAATATAATCCTCGGGAGAAAATTCCTCTGCCATTTGTTTTGAGTGGTCAGCTTAAAGCGTCCCTCTGTCTCCGACTCCCTTGTCGTCACGTAAGATGGCTTTCATAATATGGCTGTTATAATTTTGCTTACCAGTTTTTAAGACCCGCCATATCTTGCCTCCGATTGGCCAGTTCGTAATGTTTGGCCCTAACTTTAGCCAATTGTGACTCGTCACACAAACAGCAACCAATCATGATTGATTTTCTCCGGATGTATGGATGTTCTCGTTCATCAAGGTCATTGTTTTTATTCATATTTTTTTGCCCTTGATTGGTAGTCCATTTTCTCTCTTTGTAGCTTGTAGCTTTGATGTAAGCTACCTAGATGCATGGCTCTTAAAGTAGCTAAGCTACAGAAAAAGCTAGCTAGGCTACTGGAAAATTTAGTTATATATATATATATATATATATATATATATGATAAATGAGTTGTACTTGTATAGCGCTTTTCTACCTTCAAGGTACTCAAAGCGCTTTGACACTACTTCCACATTTACCCATTCACACACTGATGGAGGGAGCTGCCATGCAAAGCACCAACCAGCACCCATCAGGAGCAAGGGTGAAGTGTCTTGCTCAGGACACAACGGACGTGACGAGGTTGGTACTAGGTGGGAATTGAATATATATATATATATATATATATATATATATATATATATATATATATATATATATATATATATATATCCATCCATCCATCCATCCATCCATGTTCTACCGCTTGTTCCCTTTGGGGTCGCGGGGGGCGCTGGTGCCTATCTCAGCTATAATCGGGCGGAAGGCAGGGTGGACCCTCAACAAGTCACCACCTCATCGCAGGGCCAACACAGATAGACAGACAACATTCACACTCACATTCACACACTAGGGCCAATTTAGTGTTACCAATCAACTTATCCCCAGGTGCATGTCTTTGGAAGTGGGAGGAAGCCGGAGTACCCGGAGGGAACCCACACGGTCACGGGGAGGACATGCAAACTCCACACAGAAAGATCCCGAGCCCGGGATTGAACCCAGGACTAACTAACCCCTCTGCCACATCGAAGCCCTGTGTATAAATATATATATATATATATATATATATATACACACACATATATATATATATATATATATATATATATATATATATACACACACATATATATATATATATATATATATATATATATATATATATATATAGGTATAAATCACCAAAATGATTCCCGAGCGCGGCCACCGCTGCTGCTCACTGCTCCCCTCACCTCCCAGGCGGTGAGCAGGGGGATGGGTCAAGTGCAGAGGTCAGATTTCACCACACCTACTGTGTGTGTGACAATCATTGGTACTTTAATTTTAACTTAATGTGGCGTTATATGTACTTAACAAAAAAAAGGTGAAATAACTGAAAACATGTTTTGTATTCTAGTTTCTTCAAAATAGCCACTCTTTGCTCCAATAACTTTTTGGCACACTCTTGCCATTCTCCCGATGAGCTTCAAGAGGTAGTCACCAGAAATAGTTTTCACTTGACAGGGTTGCTTGAAGCTCATCGAGAGAATGCCAAGAGTGTGCAACGCAGTAATCAGAGCAAAGGGTGGCTATTTTGAAGAAACTACAATACAAAACATGTTTTTAGTTATTTCACCTTTTTTTGTTAAGTACATAACTCCACATGTGTTCATTCATAGTTTTTATGCCTTCAGTGACAATCTACAATGTAAATAGTCATGAAAATAAAGAAAACACATTGAATGTGGAGAAAGTGTGTCCAAACTTTTGGCCTGTACTGAAAGATGGGATACACACAGAAGGATATACATGTTTTGGCCTGTACTGTATACATATATATATATATATATATATGTATATATATATATATATATATATATATATATATATATATATATATATACATATATATATATATATATATATATATATATATATATATATATATATATATATATATATATATATATATATATATATATATACGTATATGTATGTGTGGGAAAAGTCACAAGACTACTTCATCTCTACAGAACTGTTTCATGGGGAGTTCTGTAGAGATGAAGTAGTCTTGTGATTTTTCCCACACATACATATATTGCGCTCTTCCATGGTATCGAGCACTATTCTCTGGATAATCTAATTAAGACTATATATATATATATATATATATATATATATATATATATATATATATATATATATATATATATATATATATATATATACGAAGGTCCTGCAGTCCTGGGTTCAAATCCAGGCTCGGAATCTTTCTGTGTGGAGTTTGCATGTCCTCCCCGTGAATGCGTGGGTTCCCTCCGGGTACTCCGGCTTCCTCCCACTTCCAAAGACATGCACCTGGGGATAAGTTGATTGGCAACACTAAATTGGCCCTAGTGTGTGAATGTGAGTGTGAATGTTGTCTGTCTATCTGTGTTGGCCCTGCGATGAGGTGGCGACTTGTCCAGGGTGTACCCCGCCTTCCGCCCGATTGTAGCTGAGATAGGCGCCAGCGCCCCCCGCGACCCCAAAAGAGAATAAGCGGTAGAAAATGGATGGATGGATATATATATATATATATATATATATATATATATATATATATATATATATATATATATATATATATATATATATATATATATATATTAGGGGTGGGCAAATTAATGCGTTAATTATGAGTTAACTCATCAATCTATTAACGCCGACAATTATTTTATCGCACATTTGCGTATGTTGTTTACATGCTTTTAATATGTTAACGCCTTTTCTTAACAAGATGGCATCGCCCGGCATCGAGGGGCTCTTGGTAAAGATGGAACATTTGGCAAAAATACCGGACAATTCTGCAAATTTCATGGCTGGCTTACAGCGTGGTCACTCCGGGATCACTTACGACCGCCAGACAATTCTGAATGTGGATAGATCGGGCCGTTTTGGACTGAATCACGCGTGCTTGCTAGATTGTCTAACTAGCATGGGAATACTTTGCCGGCTACATCCAGCGGCCTGTGAAGCAGCGGAGTATATGTGTTGTCTGTCTATTTATGAATAATGTAGACGAGGCGTGTTGGCTGAGTTCTTAACGTTTACTTTCAGAACGTGCATATCACAACATACAAGATGCCGTCATGGCGACACAACCTATACCGGGCTACCGCGCATGCTCCTCACTCCTGCTGCATGCTGGGTAGGGTAGTTCTTTTATTCCCTGGCTCATAACATCACAATATAGTACCATGTATATGCGTTCAGTTTATCAAAGCACCAAGCAAACAATCGGAAAATTCCCATCATATCAATTCCTAGATATGGTCATAATTACTTTAAGTGCACTACGCAAAATAAACACAACATTATTAATATTGCTATTACGGAAAATTTGATCAAAAATTCCATAAAACAGCCCACTACGTATAATATAGGTTTTTTAAACATAAGATCCCTGATAAAAAATTTTTTTTTGCTGTTACCTCAGAAATTGCCTGTTCAGATGTTATGATTGTGGCTCAGAGATTTGTATGTAGATTATATTTATTTTCCATAACAAACAGGATAACTTAAATACCCTGGCAGTGGCAATAAGCTTAAATGTTTGTATTTACATTTTTTGAGTTGATTTTCATAAAATATGCTATTTAACTGCTACTGTTTAACAAGGACTGATTTAAATTGTGTTTGCACAACAAATGTTTTGGCGCTTTTGTTCATGTGGGAGAATATTCCAATAAAGGTGCACCACACACTACTTTTGAATTCATTATTGGGCTTTGCGTATACAATGCAGTTAATCGCGATTTATCAGAGAAATAGTGCGATTAACTTCGATTAAAATTTTTAATCGTTGCCCAGCCCTAATATATATATATATATATATATATATATATATATATATATTTATATATATATATATGTATATATAAACCCCGTTTCCATATGAGTTGGGAAATTGTGTTAGATGTAAATATAAACGGAATACAATAATTTGCAAATCATTTTCAACCCATATTCAGTTGAGTATGCAAGAAAGACAACATATTTGATGTTCAAACTGATAAACATTTTTTTTTGTGCAAATAATCATTAACATTTGATTTTGATGTCACATGTTGATGTGACAAAGAAGTTGGGAAAGGTGACAATAAATACTGATAAAGTTGAGGAATGCTCATCAAACACTTATTTGGAACATCACACAGGTGTGCAGGCTAATTGTGAACAGGTGGGTGCCATGATTGGGTATAAAAACAGCTTCCCAAAAAATGATCAGGCCGGAAACCAACATTGAATGACCGTGACCTTCGATCCCTCAAACGGAACTGTATCAAAAACCGACATCAATCTCTAAAGGATATCACCACATGGGCTCATGAACACTTCAAAAAAACTACTGTCACTAAATACAGTTCGTCGCTACAACTGTAAGTGCAAGTTAAAGCTCGACTATGGAAAGCAAAAGCCATTCATCAACAACATCCAGACACGCCGCCGGCTTCTCTGGGCCCGATATCATCTAAGATGGACTGATGCAAAGTGGAAAAGTGTTCTGTGGTCTGACGAGTCCACATTTCAGATAGTTTTTGGAAATATTCGACATTGTGTCATCCGGACCAAAGGGGTAGCGAACCATCCAGACTGTTATTGATGCAAAGTTGAAAAGCCAGCATCTATGATGGTGGTACATTAGTGCGTAGGGCATGTTTTTTTTTTTGATTGATTGATACTTTTATTAGTAGATTGCACAGTTCAGTACATATTCCGTACAATTGACCACTAAATGGTAACACCCGAATACGTTTTTCAACTTGTTTAAGTGGGGTCCGCGTTAATCAATTCAAGGTAACTTACACATCTGTGAAGGCACCATTAATGCTGAAAGGTACATACAGGTTTTGGAACAACATATGCTGCCATCTAAGCGCCGTCTTTTTCATGGACGCCCCTGCTTATTTCAGCAAGACAATGCCAAGCCACATTCAGCACGTGTTACAACAGCATGGCTTCGTAAAAAAAGAGTGCGGGTACTTTCCTGACCCGCCTGCAGTCCAGACCTGTCACCCATCGGAAATGTGTGGCGCATTATGAAGCGTAAAATACGACAGCAGGGACCCTGGACTGTTGAACGACTGAAGCTCTACATAAAACAAGAATGGGAAAGAATTCCACTTTCAAAGCTTCAACAATTAGTTTCCTCAGTTCCCAAACGTTTATTGAGTGTTGTTAAAAGAAAAGGTGATGTAACACAGTGGTGGACATGCCCTTTCCCAACTACTTTGGCACGTGTTGCAGCCATGAAATTCTAAGTTAATTATTATTTGCAAAAAAAAAATTAAGTTTATGAGTTTGAACATCAAATATCTTGTCTTTGTAGTGCATTCAATTGAATATGGGTTGAAAACGATTTGCAAATCATTGTATTCTGTTTATATTTACATCTAACACACACATATATATATATATACATACAAACATACATGGACTTGTATGGCCTTCATAGACTATGAAAAGGCATTTGATTCGGTGGCGACAGTCGGTTGTAAAAGCTCTGAAAGATCAAGGAATTCATCATACGTACATTGACTTACTCAAGGACATTTACACAAACTGCACTACCACAGTTACGATGCACAAACCAAGCGAGAGAATCCACGTAAAGAAGGGTGTGTGACAAGGCGATACAATTTCGCCTAAACTGTTTACAGCTTGTTTGGAAGGCATATTTCGCTCTCTGGAGTGGGAGGATAAAGGAGTTGAAATCAACGGAGACAAATTTAATCATCTGAGGTTTGCAGATGACATTGTTGTCTTGGGAGAGCAATTCAGTGAAGTGGAAGACATGCTTAAAGACCCTTCAAATGCCAGCAAATGTTGTGGATTGAAAAACAATATGAAGAAAACAAAAGTTATGGCAAATTCCGTAGTACCTCATGAACCTGTGACTGTTAATGGAAATGAAATTGATGAAGTTAATGAATACATCAATCTGGGGCAGAAATATAGCCTGAAAGAAAAGAGTCAAGAACAGGAGATAGGGAGGAGAATCAGATTGGGCTGGTGCCAATATGGAAAACTGAGCAAGATCATGAGAGGAGAAATGCCGTTAAGCCTAAAAAGAAAGGTCTTTAATCAATGCGTGTTACCAACCATGACATATGGAGCTAAAACCTGGGCATTGTAAAATAAAATGGAAAAGCAAATAGCAGCAGCACAACACAACATGGAAAGAAATATGCTCAGAATCACATATAAAGACAGAAAAACAAATGAATGGGTGAGAAAACAAACACAAGTCCAAGACATTATGAGAACTATGAAATTAAATAAGTGGAAGTGGGCTGAACCTATCAGTAGGAGAACGGATAATAGATGGACTTTCCTAATGACATCATGGAGACCCATGAATGGGAGCAGAAATAGAGGAAGACAGAGAGTGAGATGGCGAGATGAAATAGACAAATATTGGGGAACAGTGCAATGGCTGGGAGCAGCTCGAGATCGTTCACTATGGCAGAAACATGCTGAGGCTTTCGTCCAACAGTGGACTGACAACGGCTGATGATGATGATGATGATGATATATATATATATATATATATATATATATATATATATATATATATATATATATATATATATATATGTATACATATATCCATATACGTATACATATATATGTATATATATACATATATATATATATATATATATATATATACATACATACATACATACACACACACAGTATATATACATATACATATACATGTACCTGTAGGTAACAGTTCGAGATGCTACCTCAGTAGAAGCATTTAAGTCTCACCTTAAAACTCATCTGTATACTCTAGCCTTTAAATAGACCTCCTTTTTAGACCAGTTGATCTGCCGCTTCTTTTCTTTCTCCTATGTCCGCCCCTCCCTTGTGGAGGGGGTCCGGTCCGATGACCATGGATGAAGTACTGGCTGTCCAGAGTCGAGACCCAGGATGGACCGCTCGTCGGGACCCAGGATGGACCGCTTGCCTGTATCGGTTGGGGACATCTCTACGCTGCTGATCCGCCTCCGCTTGAGATGGTTTCCTGTGGACGGGACTCTCGCTGCTGTCTTGGATCCGCTTTGAACTGAACTCTCGCGGCTGTGTTGGAGCCACTATGGATTGAACTTTCACAGTATCATGTTAGACCCGCTCGACATCCATTGCTTTCGGTCCCCTAGAGGGGGGGGGGGGGGTTGCCCACATCTGAGGTCCTCTCCAAGGTTTCTCATAGTCAGCATTGTCACTGGCGTCCCACTGGATGTGAATTCTCTCTGCCCACTGGGTGTGAGTTTTCCTTGCCCTTTTGTGGGTTCTTCCGAGGATGTTGTAGTCGTAATGATTTGTGCAGTCCTTTGAGACATTTGTGATTTGGGGCTATATAAATAAACATTGATTGATTGATTGATGGTTTGAACTCACGACCTACAGGCCACTGAGCAGGTTTGAACTGTTTTGGACTTAGTTGGAGGCCCACCTCTAAAACTATATTTTATAGTAGTTCAAATATTTTGTGGGTAATGTTTGGGTGTCATGCATCATAGGTAAGGTCCTACAGACTTCAACCGTTGCAGACAGGAATACATATGGCACCCTGTGGTACGGTTCTTCTGAGACATTAAAATTTGAAGAAGCTTATCGTTTGGTCGGTCGGACGTCTGTTTTGAAAGAATCTCCCAGAGGACCAAAAGGAGGCTGTGCTCAGGGCTTCTTTGAAGCTCGATTCTCCACTGATCCCCCAACATTGGCTTCCTCTACATCCGTGTTTTTCAACCTTTTTCAAGCCAATTCACATTTTTTTCATTGGAAAAAATCCCGAGGCACACCAGTAGCGGAAAACATAAAAAGAAATTAAAATCCGTCCATCCATCCATCCATTTTCTACCGCTTATTCCCTTTTGGGGTCACGGGGGGCGCTGGCGCCTATCTCAGCTACAATCTGGCGGAAGGTGGTGTACACCCTGGACAAGTCGTCACCTCATCGCAGGGCCAACACAGATAGACAGACAACATTCACACTCACACTCACATTCACACACTAGGGACCATTTAGTGTTGCCAATCAACCTAATCAGCAGCCGATATTGACTGTAAAAAGTAGTTCTCGCAATTGTTGGATATGAATTCAAACCATAACCAAGCATGCATCACAATAGCTCGTCTCAAAGTAAGTATCATGACCTGTCACATCACGCCGCGACTTATTTCGAGTTTTTTGGTGTTTTCCTGTGAGTAGTGTTTCCTATTTCGTTGTTGATGGTCATGTCATGTACGGATGTACTTTGTGGACGCCGTCTGCTGCTCCACAAGTCTTTGCGGTCGTCCAGCATTCTGTTTTTGTTTACTTTGCAGCCTGTTCAGTTTTAGTTTCGTTAGGCATAGCCATCCCTAAGCTTCAATGCCTTTTCATAGCGGCACTTACCTTTTTTTGTTTATTTTTGGTTTAAGCATTAGATACCTTTTTACCTGCACACTGCCTCCCGGTGTCGTCTGCATATTATGATCCCGACAAACTACAAAGCAATTAGCTACCTGCTGCCACCCACAGATATGGAAGAGTATTACACGGTTCTAGACAGCATCGAAACTCAATAACGGCACATTATTTGCGGAATATAATCACTGGTGTGCAAAAAATATTTTTAACCCAATTAGTTGAAATGACATCATCTCCCACGGCACACCAGACAATATCTCACGGTACACTAGTGTGCCGCGGCACAGTGGTTGAAAAACTCTGCTCTGCATGACACCTGCATGAAATCAGCGTGGTCAGCTGACAGCTTCTTTGAAAACAGACAGCTCTCACGTCTAAAAATAGTTTTGCAGGCGGGACACGCACTTGCCTGAGAAAACTTGTCCCCACAAAGCTGTGCAAATCAGGAATGTTTGTTGAAATAAATAAATCTTCCCTCAATTGAAGCGAGGAACTCACAGGCGCACACATTTCCTGTCTTTTGGGAAATAAAACCTGGTGACAAAGCCAGTGGGGATGAGAGTGATATTGAGGGGTGGGAAGATGAGGGCCATTAATATCAGCAGTGAGAGCATACAGTAGACTTCATCTGTGTGGTGTTTGAGTGCAGGACTAACATGACATTACATCCTTCACTCATCTGCATTCTCATCTTCTCTGGAGGTCTCTGGGAGTATTTGGACTGTAAATGATCCCCAAGAAGAAGCAGCACTCACACAAAATATTTGCAATCTCAACTGATGTTGTTTTAGAAAACACTTTTGAAAATGAAACCATTTCCACTGGTGAGTTGCACATGTTTGACTGGTACAAATAAGTAGACCACCATCGTTAATCAAATTAGTTTCATCCTGATACTCTCCACTTATGTGGCATTTCAGCACTATTATTTTGTCGTTATCCTAATAATGTTGTGATTCAGCAGTCTTTATCTACAAAACCCAAAACCAGTGAAGTTGGCACGTTGTCTGAATGGTAAATAAAAACAGAATACAAAGATTTGCAAATCCTTTTCAACTTATATTCAATTGAATAGACTGCAAAGACAAGATATTTAACGTTCGAACTGAGAAACGTTGTTATTTTTTTTGCAAATATTAGCTCATTCGGAATTTGACGCCTGCGACATGTTTTTTAAAAAGCTGGCACAAGTGGCAAAAATGACAGAGAAAGTTGAGGAATGCTCATCAAAACACTTATTTTGGAACATCCCACAGGTGAACGGGCTAATTGGGAACAGGTGGGTGCCATGATTGGGTATAAAAGCGGCTTCCATGAAATGCTCAGTCATTCACAAACAAGGATGGGGTGAGGGTCACCACTTTGTGAACAAATGCGCGAGCAAATTGTCCAACAGTTTAAGAACAACATTTCTAAACGAGCTATTGCAAGGGATGTAGGGATTTCACCATCTATGCTCTGTAATATCATCAAAAGGTTCAGAGAATCTGGAGAAATCACTGCACGTAAGCGAGGATATTACGGACCTTCGATCCCTCAGGCGGGACTGCATTAAAACGCGACATCAATGTGCAAAGCATATCACCACATGAACTCAGGAACACTTAAGAAAACCACTGTCAGTAACCACAGTTTGTCGCAAAATTTCTAAGAGCAAGTTAAAACTCTACTTTTATTTATCAACAACACCCAGAAATGCTGAAGGCTTCGCTGGGCCTGAGCTCATCTAAGATGAACTGATGCAAAGTGGAAAAGTGTTCTGTGGTCTGACAAGTCCACATTTAAAACATTTTTTGGAAACTTTGGACGGCGTGTCCTCTGGAACAAAGAGAAAAATAACTATACAGATTGTTCAAGGCGCAAAGTTCAAAAGCCAGCATCTGTGATGGTATGGGGGTGTATTAGTGCCCAAGGCATGGGTAACTTACACATCTGTGAAGGCACCATTAATGCTGAACGGTACATACAGGTTTTGGCGCAACATATGTTGCCATCCATTGACGCCACTGCTTATTTCAGCAAGACAATGCCAAGCCACGTGTTACAACACGTGGCTCCATAGTAAAAGAGTGCGGGTACTAGACTGGCCTGCCTGTAGTCCACTCGTCGTGTTTGGAGGAAGAAGAATACTGAGTTGCATCCCAAGAACACCATGCCTACTGTGAAGCATGGGGGTGGAAACATCATGCTTTGGGGCTGTTTTTCTGCTAAGGGGACAGAACAATTGATCAGTGTTAAGGAAAGAATGAATGGGGCCATGTATCGTGAGATTTTGAGCCAAACCCTCCTTCCATCAGTGAGAGCTTTGAATGGTTGACCAAATACTTATTTTCCACCATAAATTATAAATAAATTATTTAAAATTCATATATATATGTATATATATATATATATATATATATATATATATATATATATATATATATATATATATATATATATATATATGTATATATATATATAAATACACACACATATATAGATATATACACATATATATATACACACACATATATATATATATATATATACATATATATATATATATATACATATATATATATATGTGTGTTTATATCTATATATATATGTGTATATAAATTGTATATGTATATATATAAACACACACACACACACACATATATATATATATATATATATATATATATACATACATACATACAATGTGCGAAGTCATTCATAGCGCTTCAGTTTTCCACATTTTGTTATGTTACTGTCTTGTTCCAAAGTGGTTAATTTCATTGTTTTCCTCAAAATTCTACAGTCAATACCCCATGATGACAATGTGAAAATATGTTTCGTATATTTTAATTGCAAATGTATTAAAAATGTAAAATTATAAAACATTTACATTTGCATAAGTATTCACAGCATTTTTTAATACTTTATTGATTCACCTTTGACGCCAATTACAGCCTCAAGCCTTATTTGAAATTCGATGCCACAAGCTGGGCACTATGTGCAGTTTTGCCCATTCCTCTTTGCAGCACCTCTCAAACTCCATCAGGTTGGATGGGAAGCATTGGTTTTCTGTACATCGCTGCTTTCATCTTTCCCTTTATCCTGACAAGTCTCTCAGTGACAAGTCTCTCATTTCCTGCCGCTGAAATCCATCAAAACAAAACAACATTTTTCACATTGTCATTATGGGGTATTGCTTGTGGAATTGTGAGGACAAAAAAATATTTATTTTAATGTGTAAAAAAAAAAAACTAACACAAAATGTATATGTGTGTATGTTTATGTATGCAAGTGTGTGTCTGTTTACTCTCCTGCTCCGGTCTTGCTGCACCAAACACTAAATATATCCAAACATTTAATAAAGTCAAATACAAATTAGGCAACAAGCAAAGTACCCAAAACTTCTGTTTTGTAAGGTAAATATGTACAGCCGTTATGGGCATTGACATCAACTATATAAATCAAATATATTTTAAAAAGGGCTATTTAGTGGTCTTTGTGTATTTTAAGATCACACTAATGTCTCAATATTTTTTATTTTTTATTTATTTTGCAAAGTCTACGACTATATCGAATGGATTTTATTTTCCTGATATTGAAAGCTGATTTTATGTTATGAATGGAGGGGTCACGTCTTACACTACGACACATCTAGAAAAACTAGAGATGTCCGATAATGGCTTTTTTGCTGATATCCGATATCCTGATATTGTCCGACTCTTAATTACCGATTCCGACTGATACAGATATATACAGTCGTGGAATTAACACATTATTATGCCTAATTTTGTTGTGATGCCCCGCTGGATGCATTAAACATTGTAACAAGGTTTTCCAAACTAAATCAACTCAAGTTATGGAAAAAAATTTCCAACATGGCACTGCCATATTTATTATCGAAGTCACAAAGTGCATTTTTTTCAACATGCCTCAAAACAGCAGCCTGGAATTTGGGACATGCTCTCTCTGAGAGAGCATGAGGAGGTTGAGGTGGGCAGTATTGGGGGAGGGTGGGGTTGAGGTGGCGGGCGGGGGGGTTAACAGGGGTGTATAGTGCTGCAAGGGGTTCTGGGTATTTGTTCTGTTGTGTTTATGTGGTGTTACGGTGCCGATGTTCTCCCGAAATGTGTTTGTCATTCTTGTTTGGTGTGGGTTCACAGTGTGGCGCATATTTGCAACAGTGTTAAAGTTGTTTATACGGACACCCTCTGTGTGACCTGTATGGCTGTTGAGCAAATATGCCTGGCATTCACTTGTGTGTGTGAAAAGCTGTAGATATTATGTGATTGAGCCGGCACGCAAAGGCAGTGCCTTTAAGGTTTATTGGCGCTCTGTACTTCTCTCTACGTCCGTGTACACAGCAGCGTTTTAAATATTCATAAATTTTACTTTTTGAAACAGACAACGATAATTTTGATTCGGATTATTTCCGGTATTACATTTTAAAGCATTTATCGGACGATATTATCGGACATCCCTAAGAAAAACATATAAAATGTCACATTCTCAAAGTAAATGAAGCATGGAAAAGAGAGATGGCAACATACAGCTAAATAAATAACCCAGCAATGTACTGTTTACAACTGATTAGTATTGTGACAAATTAGAAATAAATAAGGATATATTAGTGTCCTGGTGTTTGTGTTGTGGGTGTGTGTTTGTGTGAACACTGGGAAGGGAATTTGTCCACAGCAGCAGGATTAGCACCCCATGACAGGGACCACCCTGATGCTTAATCCAACCAAGGGGCGGAGCTTCATCACTTAGGGTCACCACCCCTATGTACACACTTTTGTAAACATTGACACACACTCACTGCATCTTCTGCACTTTAGCTCAAGCAAACCAGTTAGATTTACAGCATGCAGCTGCTCTTGTACAACACTAACATGTTTGCTAAAAGTGTTATTGTTAGAGGGACACTGAATATATCGGCTTTGTTTCAAATAATACCGACTGTGTCCCTCAACATGTAGTCCATGTCAAAACTTTAGGTAAAAAGTTCTGCCTTTTTTTTTTTTTTTTTTTTTTTAACAAATCCAACGTTGCCAGAATCTGAGTTTTAATACCGTAATCATACTGTCATTATTCACTTGAAAATGACCCGTCAAATTTCCCTTTACTTCATAGTGTAAGGTAGATCTTATCTCATCCATGTAGGAATATCATCAGCGGATAATAATAATTAAAATAATAATTCATCATTACAGATATTCGGGGTTAAATGGGAAGTGCACGTTCTTTAAAATATTGCCTATCGTTCACGATCATAATGTCACAGATGCACTTTAGTGCATTCTAAATATTAAAGGTGTTGCGATCAGCTGTTCGGATCTTTACATATTCTTGTTTATTGTTCCTTTTTGGTATCACTCGGTTGTTTGACGTCCTTATTTCCCGTTTAGTCTGTCGCCATGGTAGCTCATTAGTTCACCTGCCCCTTGCTATCCAAAATAAATCAACTCAAGTTATGGAAAAAAAATGCCAACATGGAACTGCCATATTTATTATTGACGTCACAAAGTGCTTTTTTTTTTAACATGCCTCAAAACATCCATCCATCCATCCATTTTCTACCGCTTATTCCCTTTTGGGGTCGCGGGGGGCGCTGGCGCCTATCTCAGCTACAATCGGGCGGAAGGCAGGGTACACCCTGGACAAGTCGCCACCTCATCGCAGGGCCAACACAGATAGACAGACAACATTCACACTCACATTCACACACTAGGGCCAATTTAGTGTTGCCAATCAACCTATCCCCAGGTGCATGTCTTTGGAGGTGGGAGGAAGCCGGAGTACCCGGAGGGAACCCGGAGTACCCGGAGGGAACCCACGCATTCACGGGGAGAACATGCAAACTCCACACAGAAAGATCCCGAGCCTGGATTTGAACCCAGGACTGCAGGACCTTCGTATTGTGAGGCAGACGCACCAACCCCTCTGCCACCGTGAAGCCTCAAAACAGCAGCCTGGAATTTGGGACATGCTCTCCCTGAGAGAGCATGAGGAGGTTGAGGTGGGCTGTATTGGGGGATGTGGCAGAGGGGAGGGGGGTTGGGGTTAGCGGGGGTGTATATTGCAGCATCCCGGAAGAGTTAGTGATGCAAGGGGTTCAGCTACAATCACGCACACCTGTTTCTTGTAATCACCTCCCTTATTTAAGCTCGCCCCTTTTTGTTGTTCATCCTGGGTTCCTAATTTGCCTTCGTGCAACAAGTGACGACTGATCTGTATGTATATTCTCGCTAGCTTACACGCTATGCCTTTGTTTTATTCCAGCTCTCATGCTAATGTTTTGTTTTCCCTTTTCGTGCCAAGTTTAGTTTTTTTGTTTGTATTCCTAGCTTTCATGCTAGCACCATTTGTTTGCCTTCCTGCTTAGCACCAGTATACTTGTTCCTTAGCTCCTTTTATTGGTTAACTAAATACTTTATTTCTTACCTTTGCTGTGTTCTTGCCGACGCATCCTTGGAAGAACGAACCCGGCATCGCTATGCCAATCACACGTCAAGTTATCATTAAATGGCCCTGATGTGAAAAGGCATTAATAAATCATGTTCTTTTCAAATACCTCTATAACTGATAACAGTAGTTCAGCCAGGATTTGCTCATTTCAAGATTAGATTTACAGCCCCGAAATCTTGTTATTGTTTTCAATTTGATGTTCCTCTCTCCACCGTTTTAACCAAGTAGTTTGCAAAAAGTCAGTGTTCAAAAACAAGAGAAAAAGAATTACAAAAATTAAGGGTATTTTATTTCCATCCATCCATTTTCTACCGCTTATTCACTTTGGGGTCGCGGGGGGCGCTGGTGCTTATCTCAGCTACAATCGGGCGGAAGGCGGTGTACAACCTGGACAAGTCGCCATCTCATAGCAGGGTATTTTATTTGAACTACGCAAAATTATCTGCCAATAGTACAAGAAAATTGGGCTTGTCAAGACTTTCCAAAACAAGTAAAATTAGCTAACCTCAAAGAACCCAAAAATACATTAAAATACGTATATTCTCACGAATAACAAGTGCACCTTGTAGGAAAAAAAAGGGCTTTTTGTTCAATATGTTGAAAAATATTCTAAAATGAAGTAAATGCTAGTGTCATTATCTTGACATAATGATATGCGCTCAGCATTACATTTCTTGAAACCAGCAAACTTATACTAAAAACTGATTTATTGTTCTTAATGGAAAGGCAACACAACCGCTTGTTACTCTTGGGGTCTACTAGCCACTCAGGCAAATCATTTGGTCTAAAAATGCATTTTTCCATCAATAACATGACATCATCACGCCAGGTGGGTGCTCTTTCAAGTCAATTAGTGCCCCCGGCCGAATTTTTTTTAATCGTAATTTTGGGGAATTTACCTGAATGTGCATGAACTATTTCTGTTCAAAATTGTTTGAAATGTCACTTGTTAAGTTTTCAAATAGTAACTGTCAGTTTGCTGTAATGTGCCAACTGTACTACTATAGGAGTACATACAAACCCTGTTTCCATATGAGTTGGGAAATTGTGTTAGATGTAAATATAAACGGAATACAATGATTTTCTAATCCTTTTCAACCCATACTCAATTGAATGCACGACAAAGACAACATATTTGATGTTAAAACTCATAAACTTTATTTTTTTTTTGCAAATAACAATTAACTTTCATGGCTGCAACATGTGCCAAAGTAGTTGGGAAAGGGCATGTTCACCACTGTGTTACATCACCTTTTCTTATAACAACACTCAATAAACGTTTGGGAACTGAGGAAACTAATTGTTGAAGCTTTGAAAGTGGAATTCTTTGCCATTCTTGTTTTAAGTAGCGCTTCAGTCGTTCAACAGTCCGGGGTCTCCGCTGTCGTATTTTACGCTTCATAATGCGCCACACATTTCCGATGGGAGACAGGTCTGGACTGCAGGCGGGCCAGGAAAGTACTCGCACTCTTTTTTTATATACATATATATATATAGATATATACATATATATCTATATATATATATACACATATATATATATATATACACATATATACATATATGTACATATATATATATATATATGTATATTGTATATATACTGTATATGTATGTATGTATATATATATACATATATATACATATATATACATATACATATATATATATATATATATATATATATATATATATATATATATATCTATCTCCTCCATAGTTTGATTTCACATTTTCGGGACTTTTGGCAATGCCAACCATGCTAAAACAGGTACCAATAGATGAGAAAAGTTAGTTCTGCATAATAGGTCCGCTCCAGAGTTCAACATGTAAATGAAGGTCTGGCATTAATTAGACGGAGGAGAGCGTTCATGCGGTGACATTGCAGGCCGGCCTTTCAGAGCTCGTTACAGGACGGCCAATTTAAGGCCAGTCAGTGTGACCGTTGTTTATTTATACTCTGCCCCGAGTGCTGGCAGCTCCAAATACAACTCAAACACTGGAACACTCCGGCACATTGTCGAGCTACACAGGGTCCTAATCAACACCTCCGTTATATCGACAAGACGTATACAAACTCTCACATATACGCTCAAAGAAACACTTCAAAGGACGTTCTCTTTCCTCAGTCTGACATGGGGATGCTTTTTTTCCTACGCAACACGTCTTTGCCACCATATCACGTTTACTTTCCCTCTTTAAACACTTAATTCTCGAAAGGTTATTTATTTCATTCTGAAAGCAGACTGAAAAGATCAATTACACTTTGTCGAGCAGCTTTCATGCATAGGAAAGTTGCATCACCAAGTGCTTTTACCCCAATAAAACAATTGGAATGAAATAAATAAAAAAAGGAAGAAAACACTACACTGCAAAAACTGAAATCTAAGTAAGATTAAATATCTCCAATAAGGGGGATATTTGCTTATATTCTGTCTAATAAGATAATTCTTCTCACTAAGCAGATTTATTGTTAGAGTGTTTTACCTGTTTTAAAGGATCTCAGTAAGATATTACAGCTTGCTGCTGAGATGTTATGACCTATATTGAGTAAAACATGCTTGAAACTAGAGTATCAACGCTGTGTCATTAACACTCACATGTATAAAACTAGTTTTTTAAAGTAATAATGTCTTACTTCAAGCATGAAAAAAAAAATCCTGATGCCGATAATGGCACTATAGTATTTGCTTAATGTAAGAACATTTTTCAACATATTGAGCAAAAAGGTCTTTTTTTGCTACCACTTGTTATTAGTGAGAATATACTTATTTTACGTATTTATACGTATTGTTTTGTGTTCATTGAGGTTAGCTAATTTTACTTGTTTTGCAAAGTCTTGACATGCCAAATTTTCTTGTTCTGTTGGCAGATAATTTTGCTTTGTTCAAGTAAAATACCCCTAATTTTTGTATTTTATTTTCTTGTTTTTTGCATTGTAAGCATGAAATGGCGATGAGGACTGAGGAAAAATGGCATCTCAAAAAACAGCATAAAAAATATTTTAAAAAAAACTAAACAATCCATCCATCCATTTCCTACCGCTTCTCTCGAGGGGAAAAAATAAAATCATAATTAACACAATAAAATATAAAGACTTAAGAGGAGTTTCCTGTAAAAAAGACTGATTAAAAAGGTGTGTGCCTTTAAAAAGATTAACACAATTGTCTTCCAATTTATCCTCAAATCTAACATTTCTACTATTTTAAAAAACTAAATCATTATTTGAACTAGTATAACTTTACTATCCACACACAACCATTTTATATATATCTGCGATTAGGTGGCGACTAGTCCAGGGTGCACCCCGCCTTCCGCCCGATTGTAGCTGAGATAGGCACCAGCGCCCCCCGCAACCCCAAAGGGAATAAGCGGTAGAAAATGGATGGATACATATATATATATATATATATATATATATATATACATATACATCCATCCATACATACATATATACATACATACACACACACACACACACACACATATATATATATACACACACATATATATACATACACACATACACACACACATATATATATATATATATATATATATATATATATATATATATATATATATATATATATATATATACATACATCTGGCAATGCAAGTGACTTAGTTATAATTAGTCCCATTTCTAATCGTACTGTCCTTGAGATTCACAGTAATAAATAGATTGCTTATTTTTGAATGGTGTGCTCGCTTATTACAAAACCCAGAACCAGTGAAGTTGGCACGTTGTGTAAATGGTGAATAAAAACAGAATACAATGATTTGCAAATCCTTTTCAGCCTATATTCAATTGGGTAGACTGCAAAGACAAGATACTTACAGTTCAAACTGGAAAACTTTTGTTATTCTTTTGCAAATATTAGTTCATTTGGAATTTGATGCCTGCAACATGTTTCAAAAAAGCTGGCACAAGTGGCAAAAAAAGACTGAGAAAGTTTAAGAATGCTCATCAAACACTTATTTGGAACATCCCACAGGAGAACAGGCTGCGTGAGCAAATTGTCCAACAGTTTAAGAACCACATTTTTCAATGAGCTATTGCAAGGAACTTAGGGATTTAACCATCAACGGTCTATAATCAGAGGTGGGTAGAGTAGCCAGAAATTGTACTCAAGTAAGAGTACTGTTATTTTAGAGATTTATTACTCAAGTAAAAGTAAGGAGTAGTCACCCAAATATTTACTTGAGTAAAAGTAAAAAGTATGTTGTGAAAAAACTACGCAAGTACTGAGTAACTGATGAGTAACCTGTTTGTTTAATGATTACGGCAACAAATAATGCACAAAAACATAAAAATAGCAATGATTAAATTCACAGCCAGGAATATCTATTAAGCAACGAAAACAATATTATAGATTAAATAATAATACATTAAAATAAAATAAAAATTAAGGCAAATTGAGCCACAATAACTTAACAGCAATATAGGCTCACTAAGCATTGATTGATTGATTGATTGATTGAAACTTGTATTAGTAGATTACACAGTACAGTACTTATTCCGCACAATTGACCACTAAATGGTAACACCCCAATAAGTTTTTCAACGTTTATCAATTACTTAATAAATGACCAAGTCGAGGTGATCTACCTCATATATACATAAACACATATATATACATACCTTTATATATACAGTATATAATTTATAGTTATTTATTTTGCCGTTTTTGTTGACATGTTAAAGGTGTTTTAATGAATATACATGCATGTTTAACATATAGATTCTTATCTTTAATGAAGACAAAAATATAAGTTGGTGTATTACCTGACAGTAGTGCTGATAACGTCCCGGTTTTCAAATGGAGGAGAAAAAAAGTTCCTCCTTCCTGTCCAATACCACATGAAAGTCGTTGGTTTTTGGCATCTTATTTGTCCAGCTTCCATATTTGTTTTTATACAATTTACAAGAAATACATTGGGGGCAAACTTCGTAGCTTGCTAGCTTGTTTGCGCTGGCTTTCGGAGACTCTTATTTTGTTAGGGCAGGCGCGATGGAGCGGCACTTTTATTGTGAAGACAGGAACTGTGCGATCAGTCTTTAGGCCATTGACGGGAAGTACGGTTGAAATAAAACGTGTCTTTTTTCCTTTACACTTTTGATTGATTGGTTGATAGTTTTAAACTTGTATTGGTAGATTGCACAGTACAGTTGACCACTAAATGGTAACACCCCAATAAGTTTTTCCACATGTCGGGTTCTACGTGTGACGGTCACGTGACCGCCTGGCTCTGTTTGATTGGTCCAACGTCACCAGTGACTGCATGTGATTGGTGAAACGCAAGCATGCGTAGTTCCTACTTTGAATGCGTGTCTGACAAAATCAAAACAAACAAAGCGTGCATTAACAGATCGATAAGAAAAAAGTAGCGAGTAGCGACCTGATTGCAGATAAATGGAGCGGAGTAAAAGTAGCGTTTCTTCTCTATAAATATACTCAAGTAAAAGTAAAAGTATGTTGCATAAAAACTACTCTTAGAAGTACAATTTATCCCAAAAGTTACTCAAGTAGATGTAACGGAGTAAATGTAGCGCGTTACTACCCACCTCTGTCTATAATATCATCAAAAGGTTCTGAGAATTTAAAGAAATCACTGCACGTAAGTGGCAAGGCCCGTGACCTTTGATCCCTTAGGCGGTACTGCATCAAAAAGAGACGTCCGTGTGAAAAGGATATCACCACATGGGCTCAGGAATGCTTCAGAAAACCACTGTCGGTAACTGCAGTTTGTTGCTTCATCTGTAAATGCAAGTTAAAACTACTGTAAAAAGTGAAAGCCATTTATCAACAACACCCAGAAACGCTGCCAGCTTTGCTGGGCCTGAGCTCATCTAAGATGGACAGATGCAAAATGGAAAAGTGTTCTGTGGTCTTACAAATCCACAATTCAAATTATTTTTGGAAACTGTGGATGTCATGTCCTCCGGAACAAATTGGAAAAGCATCATCCGGTTTACTATAGGCACAGCGTTCTAAAGCCAGCATCTGTGATGGTATGGGGGTGTATTAGTGCCCAAGGAATGGGTAACTTACACATCTGTGAAGGCACCATTAATCAATCAATCAATCAATGTTCATTTATATAGCCCTAAATCACTAGTGTCTCAAAGGGCTGCACAAACCACAACACAAACCACTACGACATCCTCGGTAGGCCCACATAAGGGCAAGGAAAACTCACACCCAGTGGGACGTCGGTGACAATGATGACCCAGTGGGACGTCGGTGACAATGAGGACAATGAGAACCTTTGAGAGGACCACATATGTGGGCAACCCCCCACCTTCTAGGGGGCCGAAAGCAATGGATGTCGAGCGTGTCTACATGATACTGTGAAAAGTTCAGTCCATAGTGGATCCAACACAGCAGCGAGAGTCCAGTCCAAAGCGGATCCAACACAGCAGCGAGTCCCGTCCACAGCGGAGCCAGCAGGAAACCATCCCAAGCGGAGGCGGATCAGCAGCGCAGAGATGTCCCCAGCCGATACACAGGCGAGCGGTCCATCCTGGGTCCCGACTCCAGACAAGTGATCCATCCATTAATGCTGAAAGGTACATACAGGCTTTGGAGCAACATATGTTGCCATCCAAGCAACATTATCATGGACGCCCCTGCTTATTTCAGCAAGACAATGCCAAGCCACGTGTTACAACAGCGTGGCTTCATAGTAAAAGAGCGCGGCTACTAGACCTGTCTCTCTTTAAAAATGTGTGGCGTAATATGAAGCCTAAAATACCACAATGGAGACCCCGGACTGTTGAACAACTTAAGCTTTACATCAAGCAAGAGTGGGAAATAATTCCACCTGAAAAGCTTCAACACTTGCTCTCCTCAGTTCCCAAACGTTTACTGAGTGTTGTTAAAAGGAAAGGCCATGTAACACAGTGGTAAAAATGCCCCTGTGCCAACTTTTTTGCAAAGTGCTGCTGCCATTAAATTCTAAATTAATGATTATTTGCACCAAAAAAAAAATAGTTTTTCAGTTAGAACATTAAATATCTTGTCTTTGCAGTCCATTCAATTGAATATAGGTTTTGCAAATCTTTGTATTCTGTTTTTATTTACGAATCACACAACGTGCCAACTTCACTGGTTTTGGGTTTTGTACACTGCAAAAAGTCAGTGTTCAAAAACAAAAAAAAATACAAAAACGAGGGGTATTTTATTTGAACTAAGCAAAATGATCTGCCAATAGAACAAGAAAATTGGGCTTGTCAAGACTTTCCAAAACAAGTAAAATTAGCTAACCTCAATGAACCAAAAATAGCTTAAAATAAGTATATTCTCACTAATAACACATGCACTTTTCTTGGTAGAAAAAAAAGAGACCTTTTGGCTCAATATGTTGAAAAATATTGTTAAATGAAGTAAATGCTAGTGCCATTATCTTGACATAATGATATATGCTCGACATCATGATTTTTTTTTTCATGCTTGAAATAAGAAATTATTACTTTAAAAAAGTTGTTTTATACTTGTGAGTGTTGATGACACAGCTTTGCAACACTTAATTTTCTAGTTTCAAGCATGTTTTACTCAATATAGGTCATTACATCTCAGCAACAAGCTGGAATATCTTACTAAGATCGTTTAGGACCAAAAGACTTAATACAAGTAAAACCCTCAAAATAAAATCTTATGTATGGCCCCGTGTTATGCCCAAAATGTCCATAACACAACCAGCGAAGTCCAACAGGAAGTGGGGGACAAAAGTGAGAAAAGTCGGCAAAAGTCCCCAAAAATGTTCAAAATACCTACCCAGGTTGGAGTCCCAAAACATCCAAAACGCGCCCAGCAATGTCCCACGGGAAGGCAGGGAGAAAAGTGAAAAAAGTCGGTAAAATGTTCGAGTGGGACTCTGTTTTGAAAATTTTGGGGGCTTTTGCCCAATTTTCCAACTATTATCCCCCCTCCCTGTGGGACTCTGCTGGGTGTATTTAGGACATTTTGGCCATCCCGGGACTTGTGGGACTGGAACCTGGGTAGGTATTTTCAATATTTTTGGGGACTTTTGCCAACTTTTCTCACTTTTCTCCCCCACTTGCACTTGGGACTTCGCTGGGTGAGTTTTGGACATTTGGACAAAAATTGTTTCAAGCACGTTTTACTCAATATAGGTTATAACATGGGCTTCACGGTGGCAGAGGGGTTAGTGCGTCTGCCTCACAATACGAAGTTCCTGCAGTCCTGGGTTCAAATCCAGGCTCGGGATCTTTCTGTGTGGAGTTTGCATGTTCTCCCCGTGACTGCGTGGGTTCCCTCCGGGTACTCCGGCTTCCTCCCACTTCCAAAGACATGCACCTGGGGATAGGTTGATTGGCAACACTAAATTGGCCCTAGTGTGTGAATGTGAGTGTGAATGTTGTCTGTGTATCTGTGTTGGCCCTGCGATGAGGTGGCGACTTGTCCAGGGTGTACGCTGCCTTCCGCCCGATTGTAGCTGAGATAGGCGCCAGCGCCCCCCGCAACCCCGAAAGGGAATAAGCGGTAGAAAATGGATGGGACGGAAGGTTATAACAGCTCCGGAAGGTTATAACAGCTCAGCAACAAGCTGTAATATCTTACCAAGATCATTTGGGACCAAAACACTTAAAACAAGTAAAACACAAACCTAAAATATGCTTAGTGAGAAGAATTATATTATCAGACAGAAAATAAGCAAATATCACTCTAATTTGAGATATTTCACCTTACTTAGATTTCACTTTTTGCAGTGTAGATACTGCATGTGGATTTAAAACATGTTCTGGTGTTTAAAACATTTGCTACTATTGTATTTTAGAGTGCATGACCTTCAACAACAACAACAAAGTGTTGACAAAGCGCATTTTATTACAGCATCTTGATGTCCATGCAAATGAAAATAAAATGTTCAACAATAAAACAGGTCTGAATGAATAAATTACTTCAGGATGTGTTACAGTCAGTCAGTTTAAAGTCTTTACTAGCGCCATTTTATCACCGTCATGTATTACCTTTCTTCCGGAGATGGATATTTTGCTGACCTTGCAGCTTTATGCAGTCTTACGAATGGCATCAAAAACTTCTAAACAACCCTAATTCAAACAACATTGCAGTGTGATACGTAAGAACAAAGGCATTATTAATAGGTAGGAACCTGGTGAGATTTCTGAAGTAAGAATTATCCAACTTTACAATATATTGATAATTACTTCATAAATCAAGACACCAGTCATGTGATTAAGGGTAAATTGGTTGTAGGTACAAAATACCATAAAGTTGCTTTAGGGTGAAGTCAATCTTACACCAGAAATAAACAAAAAAAACTATCAAACAGCAGCCAGCAGGACTTCTACTTACATGGGGGGAATATACAATAACATTAAAGGGGAAATGAAAGAAAATAAAAGAGTGCAATCGGGCAAGAAGAATGTTGTGTACGACATGTACAGCACAGCTGGTTGTAAAGAGAAGTCACAGTATATTGAAACATGGCACATATATAAAACATTTGAAACGGTCGCGTACATGAGAGATGGGAGTTCAGAGGTCATATCCTCAAATAGACTTTAATATTCCTCATGGAGCATTAGTACAGTCGTGGTCAAAAGTTTGCATACACTTGTAAAGAACATAATGTCATGGCTGTCTCGAGTTTCCAATCATTCATACAACTCTTAGTTTTTGTGATGGAGTGATTGGAGCACATACTTCCATCCATCCATTTTCTAACGCTTGTCGCTTTTGAGGTCGCGAGGGGTGCTGGAGCCTATCTCAGCTGCATTTGGGCGGAAGGCGTTGTACACCCTGGACAAGTCGCCACCTTATCGCAGGGCCAACACAGATAGACAACATTCACACTCACATTCACACACTAGGGCCAAAAATACACTGCGCCTTATTTCTGTGTTAAATACAGAAATAGCACCCGTAACTGACACGGCGCCTTTTAATATGGTTGCCAAAATACGGTATAGTGGCTTCGATAACGGGAACCAGTTCTCAAAAAAGGATTCGAATCCATGGAATCGGTTCTTATCGAACATCATCCCTAGTCTTGAGTTTCCAATAATTCCTACAACCCTTATTTTTTGTGAAAGAGTGATTGGAGCACATACTTGTTATACATTCATGAATTTTGGTTCTTCTATGAATTTATTATGGGTCTACTGAAATTGTGACCAAATCTGCTGGGTCAAAAGTATACATACAGCAATGTTAATATTTGGTTACACGTCCTTTGGCAAGTTTCACTGCAATAAGGCACTTTTGGTAGCCATCCACAAGCTTCTGGCAAGCTTCTGGTTGAGTTTTTTGACCACTCCTCTTGACAAAATTGGTGCAGTTCAGCTAAATATGTTGGTTTTCTGACATGGACTTGTTTCTTCAGCACAGGACTATGGGGCGACCATTCTAAAACCTTAATTCTAGCTTGATTTAGCCATTCCTTTACCACTTTTGACATGTGTTTGGGGTCATTGTCCTGTTGGAACACCCAACTGCGCCCGGGCTGATGATTTTAGGTTGTCCTGAAGAATTTGGTGGTAATCCTCCTTTTTCATTGTCCCATTGTCTCTGTAAAGCAATTGGCACCAAAACAGGCCCAGAGCATAATACTACCACCACTATGCTTGGCAGTAGGTTTGGTGTTCTTGTAATTAAAGGACTCACCCTTTTTCCTCCAAACATATTGCTGGGTATTGTGGCCAAACAGCAACATTTTTGTTTCATCTGACATCACATGGACAAAGATTAGACCTTCTGGAGGAAAGTTCTGTATACTTTTGACCCACATTGTCAGTAGACCCATAATGAATTCATGAAAGAATTAGACTCCATAAATTTTTTGTGACCAACAAGTATGTGCTCCAGTCACTCTATCACAAAAAAAAAAGAGTTGTAGAAATAATTGGAAACTCAAGACAGCCATGACATTACGTAAACTTTTGATCACAACTATATATGCGTATACAAAAGCTTTATCAAGTCTGTGAAAATGTTCCTTATCAAAGCCTTCATTGGCCTACAGCGTCATGGTTCCAAAAGTCTGGTGGAGCTTGATATTCACCTCCAAAAGAAATCTAAAATGGCGCTATGAACGGCAGAGCTGTGATTTGTCAGCGGTTTTTAGTCCAGTGAGAGCACCCTTCTTTGAAACAAACATCTTCTGCACTGCCCCTAGCATTACGGCAGAGAATTGCAAAATTTCAGTTCGACAGGAGCAAGACGCCATCAAAAGGGGCGGCTGTAGCTTAATGAAGCCTTACTGTATTCTCAAGTACATCAGCTTTGAAATGGTTTGCAACCGGCCTTCAAAAATACACGTTGTGCAATATAGCCTCCTCTCACTGACCAGTGCTTCCAGTGCAGACCACCTTGCTACGATAAACACATTTAGTCAGTCGCTTAGGAAGAAATGACTGGATTTTTATATAAATTGTTGGCAGAACAGAAACACGTAGACGTGAAGCGGACAAATGCTCTAAATAGCTCAACTTTTCACATAAGAAGAGGAAAATTATAGGTAAACACATGATTTCTGGCTCGATTTCTTTTTAGTGAGCCAATAGGGACAAAGAGATATAAATCTATCACTGATAAATGTTACATTTTATCACGTAGGCCAGAGGATAACAACAAATTTGAGCGCCTGAATGTTCATGTCATTTAGAATTCTAACCAAATATGCTTCTGATGCAGGGGTGTCTGAACATTTTGCCTGCAAAGGCCAAAGTGAAAATGTGCCAATGGGCCAAAGACAGCAATTGTAAGTAAGGGTGTCCCAATATGTTGCCGATATTGAAGCCTTAGAGGGGAAATGCATTTGTGGGGGGAATTTTGCCGATCGTTCCCAATCATTATGAAAGACATGACGATGGATGTTATTCTATTTCTTTTGCATTCTAAATATTAAATACATGCGATCAAAAGTTTGCTTTCAATGGAGCTTTTGGGAGCTGCGCAATTCCGCCTACAAAAGCCCCTAATAAAACATCCAAACACCTCCATTGAGGTTTTATATACATGACGTAAGTATATATGTAATGTAGTAACGGGCACATTTGTTGTAATGTAATGTTTGTTGACGTTAAAGCGCATCCGGCAGTGGAGGCTCCTCTATGGGGTTTTGGGGAACTAGGAGGTTAACCCATTTACTACTGTTACCCCAGGTGTCCCTTGGCAAAGGCCTAGTACCCGACTGCCCCCCTAGCCAGGGATACGGTGAAGACCTCAACGGCGAAGCAGGCGGAAAATGGTAGATTTAAGAACTACCACAACGGCTGCGATGGCGGGAGAAGGCTGCAGCAGAAAAGGGTCCCCAGTCGTCTTGTACTCTATCCCACTGGACCCTGACCCGATTCTGTCAAGGATGATGTGGTGACTGTCAGTGGACCAGTTTCCCAACGCTAAACTAAGTCCCGCACAGGCATCCTTCATAAAGGGATACACCCCTACCAGGAGGATCGTCATACTCGTTCGAGTGACCGCCGATGATCAATCAATCAATCAATGTTTATTTATATAGCCCCAAATCACAAATGTCTCAAAGGACTGCACAAATCATTACGACTACAACATCCTCGGAAGAACCCACAAAAGGGCAAGGAAAACTCACACCCAGTGGGCAGGGAGAATTCACATCCAGTGGGACGCCAGTGACAATGCTGACTATGAGAAACCTTGGAGAGGACCTCAGATGTGGGCAACCCCCCCCCCCCCCTCTAGGGGACCGAAAGCAATGGATGTCGAGCGGGTCTAACATGATGCTGTGAAAGTTCAATCCATAGTGGCTCCAACACAGCCGCAAGAGTTCAGTTCAAGCGGATCCAAGACAGCAGCGAGAGTCCCGTCCACAGGAAACCATCTCAAGCGGAGGCGGATCAGCAGCGTAGAGATGTCCCCAACCGATACAGGCGAGCGGTCCGTCCTGGGTCCCGACGAGCGGTCCATCCTGGGTCTCGACTCTGGACAGCCAGTACTTCATCCATGGTCATCGGACCGGACCCCCTCCACAAGGGAGGGGGGGACATAGGAGAAAGAAAAGAAGCGGCAGATCAACTGGTCTAAAAAGGAGGTCTATTTAAAGGCTAGAGTATACAGATGAGTTTTAAGGTGAGACTTAAATGATGATGAATAAGATTTAATATTTACGTATTTGGATCATTTTAAGCATACGCCGCGCTTTAATTTAAAAAATGCATTACGTTTGCTTTTTTTTTGTCTTCATCCATTGATTATTACTCACTGCAGACTTTGAGAGCAAACAAACATAAAACATCCCGTACTATACAATGTCTGCTGTCATTAGGATGCCGACTGATAGGATGTTCATATATTCCCATTTAGATGAAAAATGACTCATATTCCTCGCGGAGAAACAGGGAAGGGGGGCAGCAGGGACCAAGCGTCCTTTCGTGTCATTCTCGCAAGTTCCGCCTCCTAAATTGGCTGTCAAAGTGTATCAACTTGTTGGATTACCTACCCAGACGTCTCATGTCCAGGTGAGATGCATGAATTATGATCTACAAGAAACGTACAGGGAGCAGGGAAACGAGGAAGCAGCAGACCACTCGATGATGTAAACATAGGGACACACAGGAAGTGATCACGGTGCCGCTATAAATAGTTTGTCTGCGTTAGTGCTTATAATAACAATATCACTAATACTTGGTTAATATTCAAGTCACGAAATGTAAATAGAGTATTGTTGGCGGTTTTTGAATGGGTATTTATTGGATTTTATGGGCAAAATAGTGGAACTCCCATTGGTGCCGATGTAAGCGGACCTTTATTTAATATTTAGATTATATTAAAAAAAAAATCCATCCGTCGTCATGTCTTTCATAAAGATTGTGAATGATAGGCAACATTCCCAAAAAGGGGGGGTTTCCCTTTAAGTATTGGCCGATACCAATATTGAACTGATACAACACCGGCAGGATGAAAACGAATATCATAAATATTTGTATTAATTTGCAGTGTGGAATGTTACCAAATGTTTGGTGAAATTAGTCAAACAGAGAACGAAGGTAGGTATGAAAAACATTATACTATTTATTATTAATCTTTAATTTGAAGGGGAGTGGTAATTCATTAAGTTAAGATCATTACGTAGCAAGTTCAATGATGCGGACACGCTTGTTACTTCATCTCTACTTCAATGCGCTTGGAGCCTGTATTTGTACGTATTATAAATTATAATTATTTGATACTTGTATATGTTGACAAATGTAGCATTTTAGAGTGCAATACTGTTCAATTAAGGACACGTTTTAGGGATGTGTAGCTTGTGTGTTATTGGGTGTTTAGCTGTTGTGTAGCGGTTGGCTCCTAGCCGATAGTATAGCATATCATGTTTACTTTTTGTAAATGACTTAAACAAACTACAAAGAAAGACCTAACTTGTGTGCTATTTGGAGGACATTTACTGTAGATGTGAACTGTCTGTCCAGCTTTACACAACTTAATGCACTGCAAGAGTGCTTGTATTGAAGCGCTTATATTGGCGATTTGAACTTAAGATGATATCATCCGATACTTGTTTCTTTTGCTGATATCACACAGATAACCATACTTGCCAACCCCCCCGATTTTATCGGGAGACTCCCGAATATCAGTGCCCCTCCCGAAAAACTCCCGGGGCAACCATTTTCCCGCATTTCTCCCGATTTCCACCTGGACAACAATATTGGGGGCGTGCCTTTAAGGCACTGCCTTTAGTGACCTCTATGACCTGTCGTCACGTCTACTTTTCCCCCATATAAAGAGTGTTTCAGCCCAGTTACATAATATATGCAACTTTTACAGACACACATTAGTGAATGCAAGGCATACTTGATCAACAGCCATACAGGTCACACTGAGGGTGGCCATACAAACAACTAAAAATATATATAGTATAATTACGAGTTATCATAATACATGTGTGCGCTAAGTAGGCAAATGAGGAAAATAACTAATCATAATTTCATCATTTGTAGCATGTGATGTCACCGACTCGAGCACTTAATAATATTTATATTGGAATAGAGGTATGCAGCGCTTTTCTAGACATTCAAACAGGGGATATAGGTCACACTGAGGGTGGCCATATAAACAACTTTGACACTGTTACAAATATGCGCCACACTGTGAACCCACACCAAACAAGAATGACAAACACATCTCGGGAGAACATCTGCACCGTAACACAACATAAACACAACAGAACAAATACCCAGAATCCATTGCAGCATTAACTCTCCCGGGACACTACAATACACAGTGGGGCAAAAAAGTATTTAGTCAGCCACCGATTGTGCACGTTCTCCCACTTAAAATGATGACAGAGGTCTGTAATTTTCATCATAGGTAGACTTCAACTGTGAGAGACAGAATGTGAAAAAAAAATCCAGGAATTTGTAAATTATGGTGGAAAATAAGTATTTGGTCAACCATTCAAAGCTCTCACTGATGGGAGGAGGTTTTGGCTCAAAATCTCACGATACATGGCCCCCATTCATTCTTTCCTTAACACGGATCAATTGTCCTGTCCCCTTAGCAGAAAAACAGCCCCAAAGCATGATGTTTCCACCCCCATGCTTCACAGTAGGTGTGGTGTTCTTGGGATGCAACTTAGTATTCTTCTTCCTCCAAACACGACGAGTTGAGTTTATACCAAAAAGTTATATTTTGGTTTCATCTGACCACATGACATTCTCCCAATATTCTGCTGTATCATCCATGTATCCATTTTGGTACAAACTCAACTCGTCGTGTTTGGAAGAAGAAGAATACTGAGTTGCATCCCAAGAACACCACACCTACTGTGAAGCATGGGGGTGGAAACATCATGCTTTGGGGCTGTTTTTCTGCTAAGGGGACAGGACGATTGATCCATCTTAAGGAAAGAATGAATGGGGCCATGTATCGTGAGATTTTGAGCCAAAACCTCCTTCCATCAGTGAGCGCTTTGAATGGTTGACCAAATACTTATTTTCCACCATAATTTACAAATACATTCTTTGAAATTCCTACAATGTGAATTCCTGGATTTTTTTTGCCACATTCTGTATCTCACAGTTAAAGTGTACCTATGATGGAAATTACAGACCTCTGTCATCATTTTAAGTGGGAGAACTGGCACAATCAGTGGCTGACTAAATACTTTTTTGCCCCACTGTACACCCCCACTACCACCAAACCCCTTCCCCCCCATCTACCGAATCCGGATGTCTCAAGGTTGGCAAGTATGCAGATAACCTACATCAATATTGGATCAGAAAACCCCAAATTTTAAGTGTGAAACACACAATAACCCAAAGACAAATTTTATAAAGTTTCCATGCTTTGGCGGACCAAACAAAGTGACTCAACGGGCCAAATTTGGCCCACAGGCCTCACTTTCGGCACCCGTGCTCTAACGTATTTGTGATCCCATGAGATGAATTGTTAAAGGTTAAAAAAATGGGTAAAGTTGGAAAGTGGTTACGGCATGCATCTCTACCGGCTGCTCAGTTTCGGTCCGAATACAAATATAAATAATTTAGGGCAGGAGCTGCACTCAATAGATTGTCCCATGTGTCCTCGACAGTTTTGTACTCCACTTCGCCATCAGACTCTTCTCAAATACAATGATCTCCTGCTGTTGCCAACAGTCATGTGTCAAGAAGTACGTACTTTAATGAGACCCTTATTTTACTCCATCAGTATTGATACTGAATAGTATTAATCAAGTCCCAATCTTCTAAATGTTTTTATTCTTAAACATTGAGGTTGGTTTGCAGACAAAACCTTTCCCCATTTTAAATTAAAATTAAACATACAGTCTTCTCTTTAAAGTACACAGAAGCTGTACAGTGTTGAATACAAAGAAGGGATAAAGATAATCAGTCATTTCTTGAACAGGTTAAAAACGTTATTTCACTGCATACTGCACAAGGTTCTAGTCCAGTGGTTCTTAACCTTGTTGGAGGTACCGAACCCCACCAGTTTTATATGCACATTCACCGAACCCTTCTTTAGTGAAGAAAAAAATGTTGTTTTTTTCAAATTCAGGACCAAGTTATATGTTTTTGGTAACACTTTAGTATGGGGAACATATTCTGAGTAACAAATACTTAATTTAGAGTTATTTGGACACTAGGGGAACATATTCTAAGTAAAAAAGACTTAATTTAGAGTTATTTGGAAACTAGGGTGACATATTCTAAGTAATAAAGACTTAATTCAGAGTTTTTTGGTTAGGGTTAGGGTTATTATAGGGCCAGGCCGAATAAGGCATTAATAAGTACTTATTAATGACTAGTTAAGAGCCAATAAGTTACTAATTTGCATGTTAATAAGCAACTAATTAATGCTGAATATGTTACCCATACTAAAGTGTGACAATGTTTTTTTTTTTTTACTGGTGCACAAAATGAACCGTGCATGAACATCACTTTGTTCAGACAACAAAACCAACACAGTGCATAAACTTACAACAAATTACACACCTGCAAATCATTCAGCTGTTGCCGTATCCGCAAAACGCCGATAGGGAGAAGTTTTTATTCATACGAAGAGTCGGGTGTGTTTTGACATCCGCTGAACCCCTGAGGCCGACTCACCAAACCCCTAGGGTTCGATCGAACCCAGGTTAAGAACCACTGTTCTAGTCTATGGTGAGCTGTGTCGTTGCACGCAGAAGCAGATATGTTTTTTTTTATACAGCAGAAAAGTTTTTTCCACTTTGCAAAGAAGTGCGTTTACACATGAAGTTTGATGTTGTGTGTATCAGAGCACTACTGAGCTTTGCTACAACTTTGGCACAGTTGACAGTACAGGTGGTCCTCACGCTACGAACGAGTTCCAGTCCTACGACTAAGTCAGTCATACTAGGCAGAATAATTGACGCAAAATAAAACATTTTAATGAAAAGATTATATAGAATAACTGAATTAAATAGTTATTTAAAGGACAAAGGTTGAGAAAGGACAATGTCACTTTTGTTCTTTTTGATTGACCTTATGACTTCCATCTCCAGGGTCAGAGGCAGACCCTTCTGGGGGGAGGGTGTTTAAAAAAAAATGGAACGTAATTATTTTTTTTCAAGATAGGATTAATCACACTATTGACTCTTAGATGACTCATAATTCATCACAGGTTTTTACTTGCTATCATAAATTAAATTAACTAATAACCTAATATTTGGACATTGCCCTCTCAGTGGCCTAGTGGTTTGAGTGTCCGTCCTGATATCGGTAGATTGTGAGTTCAAACCCCGGCCGAGTCATACCAAAGACTATAAAAATGGGACCCATTACCTCCCTGCTTGGCACTCAGCCTCAAGGGTTGGAATTGGGGGTTAAATCATTAAAAATGATTACCGGGCGCGGCACCGCTGCTGCTCACTGCTCCCCTCACCTCTCAGCGGGTGGAACAAGGGGATGGGTCAAATGCAGAGGACAAATTTCACCACGCCTAGTGTGTGTGTGACAATCAGTGGTACTATAACTTAAAAAAAAAAGGCAGGCCAACTCCTTACTTTCCCCCCTGTTGTGAGGAAGTCTCAAAACTGAGTCCACTACACTAATTAGGGACCGATGTCCCTTTGGGACAGAGGACCCTATTGAATTTCTAGCGTTTTATAATTATTAGGGACCAAATCTTTAATTATTATTATACTGCCTCCTCTTTGAGCTGTAATTTGACCCCCTTAACATGCTTCAAAACTCTCCAAATTGAACACACACATCAGGACTGGCAAAAATTGCGATTTAATCAAAAAAACAAAGCCCAAAACTCAAAATTGCGCTCTAGCGACTCCTAGGAAAAAACACAGACACAACTGCTTGTAACTTCCGTTAGGAATGTTGTAGAGACATGAAACAAAAACTTCTATGTAGGTCTGACTTAGACCTACATTTCATACACTGACCTCCTTCAGCAAAAATCAACAGAAAGTTGGCAAAACCCCTTCAAAACAAAAGTTTCCTAAAAAATTTAATTTTTGCCTCTTTGAGCAGTAATTTGATCCCCTTAAAATGCTTCAAAACTCACCAAACTGGACACACACATCCGGACTGGTGAAAATTGCGATTTAATAAAAAAAAAAAAAAACCCAAAACTCAAAATTGCGCTCTAGCGCCCCCTAGGAATAAAACACAGACAAAACTGCTCATAGGAAGAAAACACAGACAAAACTGCTTGTAAATTCCGGTAGGAATGTCGTAGGGACATGAAACAACAACCTCTATGTAGGTCTCATCCTTCAGCAAAGATCAACAAGAAGTTGGCAATTACCTCTTCAAAACAAAAGTTTTGTAAAAACCCGTCACCTTTTTTCAAACATTATCTCCTCTGAGATAATGGGCTTCACGGTGGAAGAGGGGTTAGTGCGTCTGCCTCACAATACAAAGTTCCTGCAGTCCTGGGTTCAAATCCAGGCTCGGGATCTTTCTGTGTGGAGTTTGCATGTTCTCCCCGTGAATGTGTGGGTTCCCTCCGGGTACTCCGGCTTCCTCCCACTTCCAAAGACATGCACCTGGGGATAGGTTGATTGGCAACACTAAATTGGCCCTAGTGTATGAATGTGAGTGTGAATGTTGTCTGTCTATCTGTGTTGGCCCTGCGATGAGGTGGCGACTTGTCCAGGGTGTACGCTGCCTTCTGCCCGATTGTAGCTGAGATAGGCGCCAGCGCCCCTGAAAGGGAATAAGCGGTAGGAAATGGATGGATGGATCTCCTCTGAGCGTGTTTGTTATGTTGGCTTCAAACTCGCACAGGAAAGAGATTGAACCTTTCTGATTAAAAGTTGCGCAGAGTTTTTTTAACTCATCCGGTTTTGATTTTATGAGCCTTCAAAGAACCGTTACGCTGATGCTTCTGCGCTGCTGCCGTCTCAAGATGGCCGCTTAAAAGCAGGATGCACCAGCGTGACCACACAATGCAGAGAAGGTAGGTAATGTGCGGGCAAAGATATGTTGACTGGGTGAAAGAAGTTTGACTCCAGGATACAGAGAAGGTAGGCAATGTGCAGGTAAGGATATGTTGTCTTGGTGCTGTTGTGTGTACTGCTGTCACAAAATGGCGGCTTCCTGCTCAGACAAAACTGCTTCTAACTCAGTGACGTGCAAATGTTGACCGGGTGAAAGAAAGAGGCACCAGTTTGACTCCAGGATACAGAGAAGGTAGGTACTATGCGGGTAAAGATATGTTGACTGGGTGAAAGAAGGAGGCACCAGTTTGACTCCAGGATACAGAGAAGGTAGGTAACGGGCAGATAAAGATATGTTGTCTGGGTGATGGCAGGAAGCACCAGCATGTATGGGTGAAAGAAAAAAGCACCAGTGTGACCCCAGGATGCAGGGAAGGTAGGTAATGTGCAGGTAAAGATATGTTGAATGGGTAAAGGCAGGAAACACCAGCAAAAGTCGGTCCCGTCCCTCGCTGGTTGCAGCTTTAATTCTTTATTATTTCTATTATACCGCCGCCTCTTTGAGCTGTAATTTGACCCTCTTAACATGCTTCAAAATATACCAAAATGGACACACACATCAGGACTGGCAAAAATTGAGATCTAATCAAAAAAACAAACCCTAAAACTCAAAACTGCGCTCGAGCGCCCCCTAGGAAGAAAACACAGACAAAACTGCCTCTAACTCGCAGTAGGAATGTCGGAGAAAACAAAAACCTCTATGTAGGTCTCACTTAGACCTATATTTCATCCACTGACAAAATCATACCAGCAAAAATCAACAGGAAGTTTGCAATTCCCCCTTCAAAGCAAAAGTTGTGTAAAAACAGTCACCTTTTTTCAAACTTTATCTCCACTGAGCGTGTTTGTCGTGTCGGCTTCAAATAAGCACACAGATTGAACCCTTCTGTCTAAAAGTCGATGAAAAAGTTTTAATTACTGCTCCGTCAAGCATGTCTGATTTCTGGGGCTGTCAATATTAATCTTGTGATTAATCACAAGAAAAAAATCTTGCATTAATCATGTAATTACGCAAATTAAAGGCCTACTGAAACCCACTACTACCGACCACGCAGTCTGATAGTTTATAAATCAATGATTAAATATTAACATTGCAACACATGCCAATACGGCCGGTTTAGTTTACTAAATTGCAATTTTAAATTTCGCGCGGAAGTATCATGCTAAAACGTCACGATATGATTACGCATGCGTGTGACGTCACGCATTGTAGAGGACATTTTGTTCCAGCACCGTTCACAGCTATAAGTCGTCTCTTTTCATCGCATAATTTCACAGTTCTATGGACATCTGAGTTGCTGAATCTTTTGCAATTTGTTCAATGAATAATGGAGACGTCAAAGAAGAAAGCTGTAGGTGATAAGTGGTGTATTGCGACCGCTTTTAGCAACACAAACACAGCCGGTGTTTCATTGATTACATTCCCGAAAGATGACGGTGAAGCTTTACGATGGAACAGAGCGGTCAAGCGAACACGGTTGGATTGGACCACAAACACAAAGTAGAGCGTATTATGCAGCGATCATTTCAAAAGATCGTGTTTCGAAGAAGGTCCCTTGCAAAAGGCGGAGATGGGCATACCACCACCCGTCAACTGGTGCTGAAGAAAGGTGCGGGGCCGACCTTCAGGGTGTACAGGTACGACCATAATATCTCACTAAAACACTAGTAACACAATAAGCAGATAAGGGATTTTCCAGAATTAACCTAGTAAATTTGTCTAATAATATGCGAATCGCTCCCACTGTATAGCCTTTCTTTTTTATTTGTATTTTTTCTAATCCTTCACTCTCACTTTCCTCATCCACAAATATTTCATCCTCGCTCAAATTAATGGGGAAATCGTCACTTTCTCGGTCCGAATCGCTCTCGCTACTGGTGGCCATGATAGTAAAAAAATTTCAGATGTGAGGAGCTCCACAACCCGTGACGTCACGCGCATATCGTCTGCTACTTCCGGTACAGGCAAGGCTTTTTTATTAGCGACCAAAAGTTGCAAACTTTATCGTCGATGTTCTCTACTAAATCCTTTCAGCAAAAATATGGCAATATCGCAAAATGATCAGAGTATGACACATAAAATGGACCTGCTATCCCCGTTTAAATAGGAAAATCTCATTTCAGTAGGCCTTCAATCACACCATTTTAGCTTAAATGCTCCTTTACCCTAACTGTGGATGGTTACCTGAAAGGTTTGTGTTGTTGTTGTGTTGTCAGTGATCAGGTCAACGTATACGTCCGACTCCGACTGGGGTACTAACTGGCAAATTTCACTTTATTATACTGCAGACCCTACTGGACTTTGATCAAGTTTTGAGCATATGTTCACGTAAAACCTTTAAAAAAATGTTCCTGCATGACATTCTGACGATAAAATTCCATCTATGCCCAAATATTAGGATCTTTTTTAAGTTAATTTAACTTATGCAAGCAAGAAAAAACCTGTGATGAATTATGAGTCATCTAAGAGTCGATAGTGTGATTAATCCTATCTAAAAATATAAATAAATAAGTTCAGTTTTTTTTTTTAAACACACTGCCCCCAGAAGGGTCTGCCTCATGCTGGAGATTAAAGTCAAAAGGTCAATCAAAAAGAACAAAAGTGACATTCTTGTCCTTTCTTAACCCGTGTAGCAAGCGCGACTACGCATATACTCCTTGTACATACTATTCCACCACGCGCCCGGAACTAGTTTTTTTTTTTTTGTACGGTATTAATAATGAAGAAAGTGCGTTTGGTAAACAGGGAAATTCATAACACAGGATTTCGTCAAACGAGGACCCCCCTGCAGTGATGTGTGTTGTATTTCAATTGGTCACGTGACATTGATTTGAGACGGCTCATGCTCAGGCTGGAGACCATGAAATTCGACACGTTGTCCTCACCCTCACTCTGTTGCCATCTTCTCAATGTGGTCAGTTAACAAGTTGTACTGCTCTGCAAAGATCAACCACACACAAATGAGATATTAGTATTCAGCTCCAGCAGGGGAAAAAACTGTTTAAAACAATCATTCAGTATCTGCCACTTTTGGTTGTTTGCAGTATTTTTATAAAAGTGTGGATATGTCAGAAGTAATGTATATGTATAGCTCTGAAGAACACTCAAAATACCCAAGTACATTTTTTTGCCCCTTGAAAAATAACATTACAGTCGAAATAATAGTTGATGTGTAGTCATAAGATGTCTGATAACTCCCCCTTGTGGAAACTCTGCAGTTTGCTAAATGGCACTGCCACAATAGTCCCAATTAAGAAAAAGTGTTAAATGTCACAAAAAATATGTTTTTACCTTTATTCAGGTTTCCAATGACAGCCTGCTTCTTCAGAAAATCTTTGCACAATTTTTTACTGAGCCCAAATGCCAGCATGTTGTGAGTAAATGTCCTGCAAAAACAAACACATTCATAAGTTTACTCTATTTACTTAAGTTTACACCATATAATAAAATAAATAACTTAAGAAATAGATACATTACTGTACTTTATTTAGAAGGTACAGTCGACATGCAAAAAAAGCAAACTTGTTCTTTGAAAATATTCCAATACCCAAAAGAGAACAAAATATCAATTAAAAACACAAGTTGATTTGAGATTATTTTCTCAAAAGTGATTTAAAAGTAACAATTTGTTAGCTATCTAAAACTTTGTTGTTCAGCGTTCTAATGTAACATTTTGTTTATTTCAAATATGCTTAACAGTGTTGTACTAAGGAACATTATACGTTTACACGGGCACCATTCAACCCGTCTAAAAAGGAGCAGGAGTCATAAGTATGAGGGGCCGTTAGGGACATTATTCAGAATTACCTCTTACATACACTACTGAAATGCTCTCACATAAACAACTGAAATGTTTTTCTCTCACACACACTACTGAAACACTCTTATACACACTACTGAAATGCTCTCACATACACCACTGAAGTAGTACTACTGTACATAATATGGATAATCTCCCATACGCTACTGCAGTAGTGTATGTGAGAGCTTTTCAGTGGTGTATGTGAGAGCATTTCAGTAGTGTATGTGAGAGTGTTTCAGTAGTGTATGAGAGAGAAAAACATTTCAGTTGTTTATGTGAGAGCATTTCAGTCATGTGTATAAAAGGGTTTCAGTAGTGTGTGTGTGAGAGAGAAAAACATGTCAGTTGTTTAAGTGAGAGCATTTCAGTAGTGTATGTAAGGGGTAATACTGAATAATGTCCCTACCGGCCTCTCATACAAAAGCATTGCTTATTTAAACTCCAACATCATATTACAGCACGTGTATTAAACATTGACAGAGATTTTTGAAGTTGTTTTAGAGGGCTTTGAAGGCAACATAGGTGTATAGAATCTTAGAAGCGTTTTTTTTTTAATGTTTGAAACTCCTAAAAAAGAAAAAAAAACAGTTCTTGGCTCTGACAAGGTCAATTTCCATCAAAAAAGTGCAGTTCCCCTTTTATACAAAATAATACAAGCCACACAAAACATAAGAAATTATGTGTCAACTTTGGACATTTTCACTTTGGGCTGTGTACTCACGTTTGTTGCTAGCGGTGTTATTGACTTATTTTGCACAGTACATTTACACGGTTGTACACAGACTGCTTTGCACACTGTATCAACGTATAATTTCTTCAATGTTGTTCTATGAAAAATTATTAAAATATATTTGCAGAAAGATGGGCGAATTCGCTGTGAAGGATTGCTTTTGCAATATAAATAATTTAACAATATACATCACGATTAACAATCTTTTTCTTAAAATGATATATACATACGAAATGAATAAAAAAAATTCACTTATCTTTTCTCCTTTTATTTATAAAAACTAAATGTATGTACTGTATGAAAAAAGGAAAAAATAACTATTAAAAGCAATATAAAAATGTTTTCTTTGACAGACTGCAGCTGTAATTTCTCTGTCAGCAGATCTGCTTGTCTTTGGACAACACCTGTGTTCGGCCTATTTGGTGTGTTTTTCTTTTCATCATGTTGTGGTTTTGAGGTAGCGTTAGTATTAAGTTGCATTTTAACACTGATAGAAAAATGATAGTTATCCTACTGTTGTTTGGTTGATGTCTGACTTTTTTAATCCAAACAAAGGAGTTCCTCTTTCCTCTTTTTGGCAACGATTCCTCTTCGGGTTTTGTTGTTTTAGCTTCCATTGGGCTTTATGTCTGTGCAATGTTGACATCCCCGCTCCCGCCAGCTGTCACTGTAACATTCGTTCACAGGCCGTAAAAATGATTCCGCAAAAGCAGCAGTTACAGTCATGGCATCCCAGGTGTTAATATGACATTATAAACGATAGTTATATAGTACGATAAACATTTTGATGTCTTACTACGATACTTAGACAACCTTTATTGATCCAGAAGGGAAATTGTTCCACACAGTAGCTCAGTTACAAAGGATGGAAAGGGTAAGAAAGGAAAGGATGATGCATACGAGGGCACAAAAAGAGGGCGAAAACAAAAGGTATAAAGTAGACTATAAATGTACCATAGTAGCAATATAAAATATAATATTATACAATGTATATACAATAAATATTGTAATTATTAACCTATCTCCTCTGAGTAGGTACTCCTTTTTGAAAAACTGCAGGCATCAATGCTGCTTCATACATTTAGTTTTTTAGTGTTATATATATTTCTGCTAGAGGCACCACTGGTGATCTTGGCCACAAAGACACTTTCTGTCACCTTTTCTGTACCAGTGTGACTGAATAAAAAAAGTGATGTATATCCAAGGTGTGGCATTAACTGCACAGCAAAGTTTACTGAAGAACTGATATGACACTGTATTAAAAAGCCCAATGTTCCTGTTTTACTTGTCAACGCCATACTAAATTATGTGGTAGTCTACTTTACCCCAGCTGGCCAAAAGCAATGTTTTCATCCATTTTGGAGCGGTCGTCCCTTTCCTGCTGGGTCATGTGACACCACTTCTCCCTGTTGACAGAAAAAAAAAGAAAATTATTGTTTGTGTTTGATTTTAAAATATACCATGATTTCTCCAAAAAGACCAACCAGGAGTGGATGTCAAACAAACACCTGCTTCGAAATAAACAACAGCTTTCAACTTAACTTGTTGCATAGATGTTTAGTGGGTTGGAAAACATTTCAAAGACACCCACTCTTGTACCTGATCATTTTGTCAGCAAAAGAAAAAGACAACACATGACTAATTCACATTCACAAACATTAAACAGGTAGCATGTTAAAAAGTCGCAAATCAGAATAAACACCAGTAAAAAACAAAGCAAACATACCACAATAGTACTGTAGAACTAAAGTAATAAAACTAAATCTGTATGGGTAATGTCTCTATGGACTAAATTCAACTGATGGAAGTATACATTCTCAGCTGTCAAATGATGTTTTAAAAATCAGAGTAGTCACACTTATGAATTTAGATCAGGTTATTGCTCGATTGCATATTCATCCATCCATCCATTTTCTACCGCATGTCCCTTTTGAGGTCGCGGGGGTGCTGGAGCCTATCTCAGCTGCATTCGGGTGGAAGGCGGTGTACACCCTGGACAAGTCGCCACCTCATCACAGAGCCAACAAAGACAACATTCACAATCACATTCACACACTAGGGCCAATTTAATGTTGCCAATCAACCTATCCCCTGATGCAGGTTCATTGTTAAATGTTGAATTTAAGATTGTTTTACATTGTTTTGTCAAACAAATGAACATTTATTACCACATGACCACACAAAAAAGTACTTTGAAGTACCGGTATCAATTCCCAGTTACCGGTAATTTGTGCCATATCGGTTCGAATATAAAGTTAAAGTACCAATGATTGTCATACACACTAGGTGTGGCGAAATTGGTCCTCTGCATTTCACCCATCCCCTTGTTCACCCCGAGAGGTGAGGGAAGCAGTGAGTAGCAGCGGTGCCGCGCCCGGGAATCATTTTTGAAGATTTTACCCCCAATTCCAATCCTTGATGCTGAGTACCAAGCAGGGAGGTAATGGGTCCCATTTTTATAGTCTTTGTTATGACTCGGCCGGGGTTTTACCTCCCAACCTACCGATTTCAGCGCGGACACTCTAACCACTAGGCCACTGAGTAGGTTGTATACACTTTCCCTACTTTTAAGTATAAATGTACTAATTATAAACAAAAGTTACATGTTTATATAAAGTCAATGAAACTACTGATAATTGTCACAATATACAATATAAGAGTAGACCTGTACAAAATATGGCCCGCGGGCCACATGCGGCCCATTAAGATTTTCAATCCGGCTCGCTGGACGTAATTTTTTTACACTTTAACATCAAAACCGCCATAATGATGTGCAGTGCTGTTTTTAAATGACCGTCAGTCATGTGGGTGTTATAGGAGTTATTACGGTAATCTACATCACAGCAGCTCAGACCAGGAACAAAGCAGAGTGGGCGGGGTTTGTTTTCAGAGCAGCCAGCCGGAAACGCGTATGTCAGAAACAGACGCGGAAGCAGATTTTTACAACAAAGTTCTGCATAAAAGTGATAATATAACATATTGTATGTGTTTATTACACATTGCATACATATTTTGCTGTTTGTTACATTTTTGTTGTGTTTTGCTTGATTGTAAAAGATACACAACTATGAAGGAGCTGGTCTGAGAAGTAAAAGAGGAGCGACGTTCATATGTTGTTAATATTCAGTGTTTTATTGTTCATAGTTAATATTGTAAATCCATCCATCGATCCATCTATTTTCTACCGCGTATTCCCTTCAGGGTTGCGGGGGGCGCTGGAGCCAATCCCACTTTCTTTATTTTAATGTACATTTTGGGTGTCCCATCAGAAAAAAACTGTACATTTCCATTCCGGTTTTTAGAGGTTGTCTGTCATAACGTTTTTAGAACTCGATTGGACATCGTAACTTTTGGTATTAGTGTTTCTGAAAAAAAGGGACCCAAACACACATATTGTACAGCCAATTTTTACAGATAAATGTGTATGTATAATTCATACACACATACACATTGGAGCCCCAGAAAAAAATTACATCTGGCATACTACTGTATAGCTAATGTGTCAATAATTACGGGTATATAAATGTTTAATAGAGATGTCAAATAATGTCTTTTTTGCCGATATCAATATTCGGATATCGGCCAACTCTTAATTACCGATACCGATATTAACCGATACCGATATTTACAGTCGTGGAATTAACACATTATTATTATTATGCCTAATTTTGTTGTGATGCCCCACTGGATACAATAAACAATGTAACAAGGTTTTCCAAAATAGCGGGGGGTGTATATTGTAGCATCCCAGAATTGTTAGTGTTGCAAGGGGTTCTGGGTATTTGTTCTGTTGTGTTACGGTGCGGATATTCTCCCGAAATGTGTTTGTCATTCTTGTTTGGTGTGGGTTCACAGTGTGGCGCATATTTGTAACAGTGTTAAAGTTGTTTATACGGCCAAACTCAGTGTGACCTGTATGGCTGTTGACCAAGTATGCCTTACATTTACTTGTGTGTGTGAAAAGATGTAGATAGTATGTAATTGGGCCAACACGCAAAAGTAGTGCCTTTCAGGTTTATTGTCGCTCTGTTCTTCTACCTACGTCCGTGTACACAGCGGCGTTTTAAGAAGTCATAAATGTTACTTTTTTTTTTAAACCCATACCGATCATTTTGAAATACATACCGATAATTTCCGATATTACATTTTAAAGCATCGTAAAGATCTAATTTTGAAGGTATTTATTGTACCAACACACAGCAAGTTTTGTCAACAAAGCATAGCCAACTGTATCTCTTAAAATACACATCTCAAAAGTAAATCCGTAGAAAACGGAATCATCAAAGTATGACTCCAAGGCTATTACACTTCTAGGATATCAACCTGATATCCAAACCTCAGAGATCAAATTTAATCTTCTCTGTATGACTTGTACCATAAATGCTTTGCGGTGATCTCCCTGCACAGCATCAAGAGTGTTGGGGAGCACAGGTGTAGAGGGCAAGAGTAGGGAACTATCCCAGCAGCATGGGTGCAGCTACTATTTGCTCAGTATGGAGCATTGATAAAGCCCTACAAATTACCTTCAGAAAACTTGTGTACTCTGTCAGCAACACTGAGGGGCCAAAGTCCAAAAGGGGCCTGTGTTCCCAGTAGAAACCCATTTAGCATTTGTAAGACAACATCTGAATTAGCACATTTGCCGTTTCCACCCAGTTTTTGTCACGAGCAGGTTTACACTGGCTACCTGACATTTCTGAACGTCCTGCTGCCTGCAACATGACTCCAGAGGTGGCAGTAACGTTCTACAAAGTGGATTGACGGACCACACAGGCCTCCACATGCTCGTCTAAGGCAGTGTTTTCTAACCTTTTTTGAGCCAAGGCACATTTTTTGCTTTAAAAAAAATCCTGAGGCACACCACCAGCAGAAATCATTAAAAAATTAAACTCAGTTGACAGTAAAAAAGTTGTTTTGTCGCAATTGTTGGATATGACTTTAAACCATAACCAAGCATGCATCAATATACTGTAGCTCTTTTCTCAAAAGAGGTGTACTGTCACGACCTGTCACATCACACCGTGACTTATTGAGTTTTTTGCTGTTTTCCTGTGTGTAGTGTTTTAGTTCTTGCCTTGCGCTCCTGTTTTGGCAGCTGTTTCTCTTTTTTTGGTATTTTCCTGTAGCAGTTTCTTGTCTTCCTTTGAGCGATATGTCCCGCATCTACTTTGTTTTAGCAATCAAGAATACTTCAGTTGTTTTTATCTTTCTTTGTGGGGACATTCTTGATTGTCATGTCATGTTCTGATGTACTTTATGGACGACGTCTTTGCTCCACAGTAAATCTTTGCTGTCATCCCGCATTTTGTTTTTGTTTACTTTGTAGCCAGTTCAGTTTTAGTTTCGTTGTGCATAGCCTTCCCGACGCTTCAATGCCTTTTCTATTATTTATAATTTCTATTTACAATTAGCTACCGGCTGCCACCTACTGATATGGAAGAGTATTACATGGTTACTCTGCCGAGCTCTAGACAGCACCGACACTCAACAACAACACATCATTTGCAGACTATAATTACTGGTTTGCAAAAAATATTTTAACCCAAATAGGTGACATTATATGATCTACCACGGCACACCAGACTGTATCTCACGGCACAGTGGTGTGCCGCAGCGCAGTGGTTGAAAAAAACTGGTCTAAAGGTACCCTTTCACCTTTTAGGCACCAAGTTCAGATCCTTAATCTCATAGTCAGACCCTTTGCTGGTGCAGTGGCCCTGTGGATTCAGTTGCAAAACAATGTCTCAGCTGTTCCTGAATGTAGATTTATTTACCGACACGTGCATCATCTTTGCAAACAGCGATCTATGGCTAATTTACAATATGGCTGCAGAAACTCTTACACATAGCACACACTTCTACAATGCTAAATATTTCCTGTGGTGTACCTCAGGGATCAATACTAGGACCTAAATTATTCAATATCTATATAAATTACATTTGTAAAGTTACAAGAGATTTAAAGTTAGTATTATTTGCGGATGATACAACAGCGTTTTGTTCAGGAGAGAACACTCAGAAGATAATACAAATAATAACAGAAGAAATGAACAAATTAAAAAAATGGTTTGACAAAAACAGACTATCATTGAATCTCAGTAAAACTATAATAATGCTATTTGGTAACAGTAGAAAAGAAAGTCAAACACAAATACAAATAGACGGAATAGAAATTGAAATAGTAAATGAAACCAAATTTCTAGGTATAATGATTGATGATAAATTGAACTGGAAACCTCATGTAAAAAATATACAACATAAAGTAGCAAGAAATACGTCAATAATGAATAAAGCCAAGTATGTTCTAGACCAAAAATCACTTCATATTCTCTACTGCTCACTAGTGTTACCATATCTGAGTTACTGTGTAGAAATATGGGGAAATAATTACAAAAGAACACTTCATTCACTAACAGTGTTACAAAAAAGATCAGTTAGAATAATACATAATGTTGGATATAGAGAACATACAAACCCTTTATTTATTGAATCAAAGATACTGAAATTCCACGACATAGTGGAATTGCAAACAGCTAAGATTATACACAAAGCAAACTATAACCTGCTTCCCAAGAATATACAACCAGTCTTCTCAACAAAAGAAGAGAAATATAATCTTAGAGAAAAATGTAATTTAAAACATTTGTATGCACGTACAACACTTAAGACCTTCAGTATATCAGTATGTGGAATTAAATTATGGAATGGATTAAGCAAAGCAATCAAACAATGTACTAATATGATCCACTTCAAGAAACTCTTCAAACTGGAAGTGTTTACAAAGTACAAAAATGAAGAACCATGATAAACATTCTGATTTTACTCACCCATTCATTCTCAAAATAATCTGATTTATCTCATCGTATGGAATAAAACTTACTTCACCAATTATTTATTTATGTATTTGTATTGTGATTACTTATTACTTATGGAGTATACATTGTGAATACATTGAGAACAGGAAGTGAACAAAAGTTTTAGCAAGTGTTATGTAAAGAAAAGGGGTAGGATTAAATAAACTCTGCTTCTTCCTACTCCTTTTCGAACATGTTGAAAAGAGAAACTGGAAATTGTGATGTATCATGTTGTATGCTTGCATGTTCGAAATAAACTCAAACTCAACTCAACTCAATGTGATTGTAATGATATTTAGAACATAGCAGGGGTCGGCTACCTTTTGGGCCCGTTTCTAACAAATCAAAACCCTCTTGGAGCCACAAAACCTATTTGATCACTGTATGGAAGTTACTGCTACATAAATAGTTTCATTTAACGCATAGTCACGTTCCTGTCTTGTTCCCACCATATTTTGCATGTTGCTATTCTGGATCTGGATGTGTTGTCACCAGTGTTAGTCAAACTACTTTGAAAAATAATGAATTAAAGTTTATACTCGTGTCCAGATACCAATATTTTGGTACCGGTACATAAATGTTTGATACTTTTCTGCACTTTGTTACTTTTCTAAATAAAGGGGACCGCAAAATATGGCATTATTTGCTTTATTTTAACAAAAATCTTAGGGCACATTAAACATATGTTTGTTATTGCAAGTTTGTCCTTAAATAAAATAGTGAATATACAAGACAACTTGTCTTTTATTAGTAAGTAAGCAAACAAAAGCTCCAATTTAAAGTTAAAGTTAAAGTACCAATGATTGTCACACACACACGAAGTGTGGTGAATTTAACCTCTGCATTTGACCCATCCCCTTGATTACCCCCTGGGAAGTGAGGGGAGCAGTGGGCAGCAGCGGTGCCGCACCCGGGAATCATTTATGGTGATTTAACCCCTATTTCCAACCCTTGATGCTGAGTGCCAAGCAGGGAGGCAATGGGTCCCATTTTTGTAGTCTTTGTTATGACTCGGCCGGGGTTTGAACACACAATCTACCGATCTCAGGACGGACACTCTAACCACTAGGCCACTGAGATGGCTAGTCTGAGATTTAGTCTGCTGACGTATGCAGTAACATATTGTCATTTTCCATTCCATGATTTTGTCAACATTATTAAGGACAAGTGGTAGAAACTGAATTATTAACCTACTTGTTCATTTCATGTTAATATCTGCTTACATTCTCTTTTAACATGTTCTATCTACACTTCTGTTAAAATGTAATAGTCATTTATTCTTTTGTTGTTTGGATGCTTTACATTAGATTTGGATGATACCACAAATTTGGGTATCGATCCGATACCAAGTAGTTACAGGATCTTACATTGGTCATAGTCAAAGTCCTCTTGTGTCCAGGGACCAGTTTCCTGAGTTTATAAACATAATACCATTTTTTTTAAAAGAAAGATGTGATGCCAAAAAATAGACGTAATCACAGTAGTAGCGACTAGATACGGTCTTGTACTTGGTATCATACAGTGGATGTTAGGTGTAGATCCACCATGGCATTTGTTTACATTCTGAGGCCGGTGAACTATGGTGTTTAGTGAAGCATGTTTAGCTATTCCTTATCCTGCAGGGATGATACCTGTAAGAAACTTACTTTTTTTGTCGCCATGGAGGCGAGGATTAGTGATTTAGAAGTAGCTAAAACACTGCCGACTGGGACTGGCTTTAAGGCTCTAGCTAGCTAGTCATGTCTTAAAGCACCTCTTCCGGTGGGCGTTTCAGTGTTTAATTTTGTTAGTTTTTAAGCCAAAATGCGCCCGTTCTCCCTTTTCTATCTACACACTGTGTCGGCATGTAAGTACTCGATGATTATGCGCTGCCGAACATACTCGTCTGCTTGTAAACCAGCAATGACACAAGGTCACGACGACGGTGGCGCAGAAGGGTGGCGGACCGGTACTTTTCAGAGGTGATATAGTACGGAATATGATTCATTAGTATCGCGGTACTATATTAGTACCTGTAGACCGTACAACCCTAGTTTATACAGGGATTAAATGTACTTTGGGGGCTGCATCTCTCCTTGTCCACAAATAGTGTATTGTGGGATTACATTATTATCATTTCATAGAATAGTTGTTAAATATTTCCCAGGGGTAGTTACAGTTGTGTGTGTGCCGTGTGTGTGTGTTATTAACACAGCATTATGCCTAACACTGGTTGTCACACATCTCCTTTTCTTCCATGTTTCTCCTTTACTAGGTATTTCCATGCAACTGTACTTTTGCTGTTTTCTATCTGTAATTTGTTTACGCTGGTGTATTAAGGCAAGCTCTGTCGTCCTCTTACAAATCCTCTTGTGTAGCGTGACTTACGCCTAGAATACAGTCTAACCTTGCATGGCAGCAACGTGGCAAAGACTGTAATTGGTTGGTTTTAGTACTTATCCTTTGTTGATGTGATTCAATCATGAGGCATACTGCCCACCTTAGCAAAAATGTTTTCTTTGTTTGCAATTCAAGTATTGTAACACAGCACCAGTCCCAATAACACTTAAACCCTCTCTAGTTACAATGGTTTATTGGCAAAAAAAAGGAAGCTAACAAGATAAATCATGACAAGTTAAGAGTCATGGTTTCTCACCAGAAACCCCTGTCCTATAGTATTGAATGTCTCATGCAGAACTTTGAATGACTCATGACAGTGCCTCCAAGGACAGAGTTGTGACGAAAGTACACAGAAGCATAAACTAGCTGGGGGCACGACACAGGGATAAAAGAGCCACAGATTGCAAACCCCCGGATTAAAGGCACTGACACTGCCTCAACCTCTCTCGCGTTGAAACCAATATACACTATATTGCCAAAAGTATTTGGCCACCCATCCAAATGATCAGATTCAAGTGTCGTATATCACTTGGCCCGGCCACTGGTGGATAAAATCAAGCACTAAGGCATGGAGACTGTTTCTACAAACATTTGTGAAAGAATGAGCCGCTCTCAGTAGCTTAGTGATTTCCAACATGGAACTGTCATAAGATGCCACCTGTGCAACAAATCCAGTCGTGAAATGTCCTTGTTCCTAAATATTCCAAAGTCAATTGTCAGCTTTATTATAAGAAAATAGAAGTGTTTGGGAACAACAGAAACTCAGCCACAAAGTGGTAGGCCACGTAAACTGACAGAAAGGGGTCAGTGGATGATGAAGTGCATAGTGCAAAGACTTTCTGCACAGTCAGTTGCTACAGAGCTCCAAACTGCATGTGACCTTCCGATTAACCCACGTACAGTACGCAGAGAGCTTCATGCAATGGGTTTCAATGGCCGTGCAGCTGCATCTAAGCCATACATCACCAAGTCCAATGCAAAGCGTGGGATGCGGTGGTGTAAAGCACGTTGCCACTGGACTTCAGAGCAGTGGAGACGTGTTCTCTAGAGTGATGAATTACACTTTTCCATCCGGCGGACGAGTCTGGGTTTGGAGGTTGCCACGAGAACGATACATTTTGGACTGCATTGTGCCAAGGGTGAAATTTGGTGCAGAAGGAATTATTGTGTGAGGTTGTTTTTCAGGAGTTGGGCTTGGCCCCTTAGTTCCAGTGAAAGGAACTTTTAATGCTCCAGGACACCAAAACCTTTTGGACAATTCCATGCTCCCAACCTTGTGGGAACAGTTTAGAGTGGACTCCTTCCTCTTCCAACATGACTGTGCACCAGTCCAAAAAGAGAGGTCCATAAAGACATTGAATTGAATTGAATTGAATTATATTTATATAGCGCCTTTCTCGAGTGACTCAAAGCGCTTTACATAGTGAAACCCAATATCTAAGTTACATTTAAACCAGTGTGGGTGGCACTGGGAGCAGGTGGGTAAAGTGTCTTGCCCAAGGACACAACGGCAGTGACTAGGATGGCGGGAGCGGGAATCGAACCTGCAAGCCTCAAGTTGCTGGCACGGCCACTCTACCAACCGAGCTATACCGCCCCAACATGGATGACAGAGACTGGTGTGGATGAACTTGACTGGCCTCCACAGAGTCCTGACCTGAACCCGATAGAACACCTTTGGGATGAATTAGAACGGAGACTGAGAGCCAGGCCTTCTCGACCAACATCAGTGTGTGACCTCACCAATGCGCCTTTGGAAGAATGCTCGAAAATGCCCAGAAGAGTTGAAGCTGTAATAGCTGCAAAAGGTGGACTGACATCATATTGAACCCTATGGGTTAAGAATGGAATGGCACTTCAAGTTCATATGTGTGTCAAGGCAGGTGGCCAAATACCTTTGGCAAAATAGTGTACATGGTAGAAGTTAAAAGTACATTGCTCTCCCTTAAAATGATAATAAATAAGCCAAAGAGACAAATAGTATTCATCAGAATCTACAACAACAACTATATTTATTCACAATAAAGACACTTTGAAATTATTGTACGAAAGCTCACCTTACTAATGTAAATCATCTAATTTACAGTAGTAAAAAAAATGTAAGCTCTGTGCAAATCAACACCATTCTACAAAAAGAAAGCTCTAAAAACACAAATCAGGCACCTTCAATTTTCATCACAATATAAGAGCTATATTGACAAAAAAGGACAAGGTGAACTATTTTTGTTTTGATTACATGACTGACAACATTTCAAATGTACTTTTACAAAGCAGATCCCTACTCAAACAGGTTATGGTATTTTTCATATTATAATGTGTGGTCATTTTGTCATTAAATAGAGGCGTAATGTGAAGTAAATTATATTTATATAGCGCTTTTTCTCTAGTGACTCAAAGCACTTTACATAATGAAGTGTGAAGTGAATTATATTTATATAGCGCTTTTCTCTAGTGACTCAAAGCGCTTTACATAGTGAAACCCAATATCTAAGTTACATTTAAACCAGTGTGGGTGGCACTGGGAGCAGGTGGGTAAAGTGCCTTGCCCAAGGACACAACGGCAGTGACTAGGATGGCGAAAGCGGAGATCGAACCTGGAACTCTGAAATTGCTGGCACGGCCACTCTACAAACCGAGCTATACCACCCCAATGAACAGTTTAAAATTTCAAAGTTGAAGCAAATGTTCTTTGAACATATGGTGATCTACTCAAAATTAGGTGGTGCTTTAGGACAGCCGTGGGTTAAATGAACCAAAAATCTTTTCATTAAAAAAAATGTATTAAAAACCACAGCTAGCCATGCTGCAACACAAGACAACCACGATAGAAGCAGTTTTTTTTTTAAACCTCTTGCCCTTCTTTTTTCCTAGATTGATTTGAGGGCAGCAGACAAAAGGGAAGACAGACCTTTTATCTTTGTCTTCATCTTGCGTTCCCCTGCTATGCAGTAAGGCACAAGAAAACAAAGGGTTAAAGTCGACATGCAGAAAGAGAGGCAACCGAAGAAAGAAGAAACAACTTCGCCCCCACACATTAAAGTGCATGCCTATGTATTAAATTGTCCTACTAATTTTACAAAATCATTCACTGTTAGATTACATGAGGAACCACGATCAACAATATGGTCATTTTGTTCCACAAGTGCCCAATGGATTCCTGAAACAAGATTTCTAGACTCACCTTGTAGTTGGTGACCTCTTGTTCCTCTCACAATGAACTGCATCAAAGAATGCAGCATTCCAGAATCGCAATGTGTGCCTGACAGGTCAAACAAATATGAAAAATGAGTCAAAAAAGTGTGTCGATCGGTAGTTGTAATACATATTTGTTTTACTTTACTTAGGGCCTGGTGTTTTGCAACAGCAGTTTTCAAACATTTTTCTCCAAGTACCACCATATAGAGTGTGTGTGTGTGTGTGTGTGTATATATATATATATTATATAAATATATATATATATATATATATATACCACATTTTTCGGAGTATAAGTTGCACCTGCCGAAAATGCATAATAAAGAAGGGAAAAAACATATATAAGTCGCACTGGAGTATAAGTCGCATTTTTGGGGGAAATTTATTTGATAAAACCCAACAACCAGAATAGACATATGAAAGGCAATTTAAAAAAAATAAGAAGTGAACAACAGGCTGAATAAGTGTACGTTCTATGACTCATAAATAACCAACTGAGAATGTGCCTGGTATGTTAACGTAACATATTATGGTAAAAGTCATTCAAATAACTATAACATATAGAACATGCTATATGTTTACCAAACAATCTGTCACTCCTAATTGCTAAATCCGATGACATCTTATACGTCTAGTTTTTTACGTGAATGAGCTAAATAATATTATTTTATATTTTACAGTAATGTGTTAAGAATTTCACACATAACTCGCTCCTGAGTATAAGTCGCACCCCTGGCCAAACTATGAAAAAAACTGCGACTTATAGTCCGAAAAATACGGTTTATATATTGTGTGTGTATATATATGTATATATATATATATATATATATATATATATATATATATATATATATATATACCGAGCGCGATGATGTCATGTTATCAATGGGAAAATGCAGTTTTAGACAATATGATTTGCCTGAGTGTCTAGGAGACACCGAGAGCAGCGAGCGGTAGAAAATGGATTAGAATGGACAGCTTTAAAAATAATAATAATAAAAAAAGTGTTTTTTTAAACTTGGGACTTCCCGCGGACCGGATTTTGGACGCTGGCGGGCTGTATCCGGCTCGATGGGCCGTAGTTTGGGGACCACTGATATAGTCCAAAATTTAAATACAGTTGCTTAGTAGGCCTAAGTATTCATAAAAAACAAGGCAAAAGTTTTATATAACAAGTATATTTAATATTCTGGCCACTGTAACATTACACACAGTTTGAAAAGTAACACTGTGTTTTAACATAGGAAAAATAAAAAACTGTTCTTTGACCAAGTGATTTTTTGGCATACCACTACATAGAGCCCCACAACCAGTAATGGTACACGTACCACAGTTTTAGACAGTTAATAGTGAGCATTTGGACAGTTAATATTGAGAATTTGGAAGGGTATAATACTTGGATGAACATTTAAATTTAGTAAGATTAAGGTCTCAATAGATCAGGGGTAGGGAACCTATGGCTCTAGAGCCAGATGTGGCTCTTTTGATGACTGCCTCTGGCTCTCAGATAAATATTAGCTGACATTGCTTAACACGATAATTATGAATAATTTCGCTGGTAATCACAGTGCTAAAAATAAAATAAACATTCTCATGCATTTAAATCCATCCATCCATTTTCTACCGCACCTTTTCAAGAAGTCGCATTAATGGTAAGAAGTATTTTATGTCACGATGGGGGGGTCGCAGCTTGCTGCAGGGTCGTTCCCCCAGGAAGGCAGACGGACTACTCGGGACATTGCATTTAGGTAAAAACATGATTTAATTTAAACTAAAAAAAGATATAAACAAAAATCTCTCACAGTGGAGGCACAACTTTGGCTAAAGAACAAAGCTAACGCATAAACAGACCATGAACATAAATCAAACAAAACTTACTTGGCATGGCATGAAGCACGAAACTATGGCAAGGCATGAAACAAGTCAACACAGAGCAAGAAAAGATCACATTGACGCCAGGGCGACTGACTGGCAAAGACGAGCTTAAATACTGCCTCTGATTAGTGCTCGGGAAGCAGGTGAACGGGCGTTTTGTCCACCAGAGACAGGTGGACAAAATGAGTAACCAAGGAAACCAGACAAGGGAGTGGAAAAAAACAGGAACTTAAAGAGTCCAAAGGACAAACAGCACATGGCCAAACAAAAACATGATCAACAGACATGACATTTTATTTATTATTGGTTAGCTTCAGAATAACAATGTTATTAAAAAGAATAAAAGTCTTATTATACTCTAAAAATGTTGGTCTTACTTAAAAATGCACACATTTAGTTGTATTCAGTGTTAAAAAATATGATATGGCTCTCACTGAAATACATTTTGAAATATTTGGCTTTCATGGCTCCCTCAGCCAAAAAGGTTCCCGACCCCTGCAATAGATGGTGCTAAAGTTCCTATAAAAAATATTCAGTGAGTGTGGTTAAACCAGGGCAAAAAACAAAGAAGTAACAAACATCAAGGATGTACGGTATTATGTTACAGCAGCTGGCTACTCCTCCAAAACCTCTGCCGGAGCTGGAAGTGATCCTCAAAATATAAAAAAAATTGTGTCAACAGCGACACGAACCACATTGCTGTGATTGGCTGATTTTTTTTATTTTTAGCAGGCCTACATAATGTCCAGTTTTTCCGTCCTGCAGAAGCGCAAAAAAGTCAACCAAATTAAAAGAAACATTGGCGCACATTGTCTCGGTAAAAAATTATGCATAATACATACACGGTATGAGTAGACTGAGTTATATGATTATGATATAAATATGAGCAGTTTTAGAGTAAGATGTACAGTAAATCCCTGCATATTCTCGATTTATAAAAAAAAAAAAAAAAAAAAAATTGACTTTTTTCCCTTCAAAAATCAGCAGTTTTTTGTACACTAAACACATCTCATTCACTTTTTGTTGCAGCAAACCTTATTTCCTTGAACTGCCGCCAGGCATATAGTATGCGCCTGCCTTGAATTACTGCCAGGTCAAACTCGCTTCGCAAAATAATTAGCGCATGCTTAGTAGTCAAACTCGTGACGTCACTAGTGACACTTCCCCTGTCATCATTTTCAAAATGGAGGAGGCTGATTTCAATACCGGTAATTTGAAATCGCATAAAGGGAAGAAGATTAAGAGCTATTCAGTAGGATTTAAGGTCCAAGCTATTGAATACCGGTATGGTAAAAAGAACAGTAAGCAGCTATGTTTTATTAATATACCTGTGGAGCCGACGGTCCGACAGACAGGCAGGCCACGCTGGAGCCCGGCCCAAGATGGCGGTGAGGAGGCGGCGAGTGAGCGGAGAGGAGGAGCGGAAGAGCAACCTGGGCTGAGGTTTTATTGAAAAATAAACAAAGTCAAACTGCTCAAGCCATGTCCTTCCTTGGTGGTCCTGGGAACCCGCAAGACGACGGCTTGAGACCGTCACAATACCGTAGCTGCGTGTGTCCAATATGAGTCATTAAATGACTCCCGCCTCCTAGTGGTAGAGGGTGCTAGTGATCCTTCTTGCGACAACTCGGCTGCAGAAAAAGTGACTGAGTGACGTGATATGTGCTGGGACGGATATGACGGATCTTCTGATAGCAGTTTTCTAAACTGGACTTTCAATCGAAGCAGGAGGTGATAAAGGTAGATCTCCCTCGAGACAGAGAGACTTTTAAAACTGAAGAACGATAAGAAGGACTTCTATAAACAAGTCGATGATTTTGATCAGAAAGAGCTGGCATGGACTATATTCATAAGTAAAGGTGAGACCATAATAACGTTTGTTTTTATTAAATGTGCTCTTTATGATGGTATCCTTACATCACACTCAAATTTTTACTGCATGCCTTTGGTAAGTGTCGGAGTGAGAAGAGGTTTTAAAATAATTAGCGCATGCTTACTTTTACCGCTAGCTTCTGGTAAGCGCAGGAGTGAGAAGAGGTTTTAGGTTAATTAGCGCCCCGGCGGCAATTCAAGGGAATACGGTACATTAAGTAGCTCCATACACTGTAAAAACGTGCTTGTCAGTCCGAGATGGCGTATGCTTGTTGTGTGTGTTGATACACAACACTATGTCCCAAAATCTGGCCTTAAAACTAGCAACGAGGTGAACATAACTGGAAGTAAACAGGCAAGCAACGTGGATGACGGAGCTATGACATTGTGTTAGAAAGTGGCACAGCTGTGTGCGGCGAGCCATTGTTGCTACCTGCTAGCTGTGGCACAGGCCGCTATATTCAATCCCCCCCTGCCCACAGCTCTAGCCACCATCAATTTCATCCATTAGTGGTGAGTACCTATACAGTACATTTTACCATCTAAAAAATGTTAATAGGTGTGTGAGGCATACTTGGGGCCTAAACGTAGTTAACTTGTTAACTTCTGTCGCTACATAAATAAAGGTAGCAAGGTGATTTGGAGGTGTAAGCGTGAATCATGTGTCAAATTGTCTGATTTTCGCTTTTAGTGGAGGGTCAGAGACCGTAACACCAACAAATTGTTGGAATCTACTGTACAATAAAAGTGGCTGGTGTTCCGGATCGATGAGTTGCAGTTCCAACAATAATGTCAGTGGATGTACAAACCCCAAAACCAGTGAAATTGGCACGTGTAAATCGTAAATAAAAACAAAATGCAAGATTTGCGAAACCTTTTCAACCTATATTCAATTGCATCGACTGCAAAGACAAGATACTTAATGTTCGAACTGGAAAACTTTGTTACTTTTTGCAAATATCATCTGTGAAGGCACCATTAATGTTGAAAAGGTACATACAGGTTTTGGAGCAACATATGTTGCCATCCAAGCAATGTTATCATGGACGCCCCTGCTTATTTTAGCAAGACAATGCCAAGCCATGTGTTACAACAGCGTGGCTTCGTTATAAAAGAGTGCAGGTACTAGACTGGACTACCTGTATTCCAGAACTGTCTCCCATTGAAAATGTGTAGCGCAATATGAAGCCTAAAATACGACAACGAAGACCCCAGACTGTTGAACAACTTAAGCTGTACATCAAGCAAGAATGGGAAAGAATTCCACCTAAAAAGCTTAAAAAATTGGTCTCCTCAGTTGCCAAACGTTTACTGAGTGTTGTTAAAAAGAAAGGCCATGTAACACAGTGGTAAAAATGCCCCTGTGCCAACTTTTTTGCAACATCTTGTTGCCATTAAATTCTAAATTAATGATTATTTGCAAAACAATATTTTTTTTAGTTCGAACATTAAATACCCTGTCTTCAATTGAATATAAGTTGAAAAGAATGGGCAAATGATTGTATTCTGTTTTTATTTTACGAATACACAATGTGCCATCCTCACTGGTTTTGGGTTTTGTAATTGTTAACTCCTACATCACAGTCCTACAACACAGGATGCTAAATAGCTACTTAACGAAAGTTGTAGTTGCTCAAAAAAAACAAAAAACACTGCTCCCAGCATTTTGTTGGAAAATTGAATAGTATAGCAGGATCAAAACGATCAATATCTACGGACAGAGATATATACACACGTTCTGCTAAACATGGTTTAAGGACAACAAATACCAGATGGGTTGCTGCTTCAGGTGGGTGTACAAGTACACCTTTTCTCCTTTGGTTTCCTCTGGAACCTCAGACACTAAGATGAGAATATTGTATTTGTTATGTGTTGTCAAATGTCATGCTGAAATAATGATCAATGGAGCAGGAGGCAAGAAATCCTTTAATAAAATAGACAAAGTACGCATTGTGGTCTTTACCTGATAAATTAGGTTTTGTCTTAAATTGACTTTCACCATCCCTAGAATGGATGCAGCCAAGAAAGGACACATTAGATATCAAACAATAAGTTCATGCAATAGAAGAAGATGCATTGGCTCACTCGGTCTTCGTAGTCACTGAGTTTCTCAACTTGCTTTCAAGGCCTCCAAAAAAGCCTTTGACGTCAGTCTTCGATGAGTTTTTGAGGAGTCGCTCAGCAGCATCTTTCTTATCAGACAGCCAGGAGTTGGCCTTGTATAGATACGAGTCCAGACCAGCAGGTGGGCCTCCACGGTCGAATAATTCTGCAGGAGATGGCTGCGACTTTCCTATAAAAAAAGAAATGGTTTAAAAAGGATGATTAATACTAATCGAATACCTGTAATTGAAAATGTTTATTTAGATTATTTCTACTAAAGTGAGGATTCACTGGAAAATCAATCAACTGAAGCATTTACCAATATAGTAGTATGTAAAGCACATAGTCATTAGGTTTTTGGCTGGGCTGTAGTCATCCATTTGGTGACATCTGAAAACAAACAGACCCAAGATAACAATTCAACCAACAGCAATAATCTCGCATCTATGTTTCTTTGTTTTGTTGATTCATGTGTTTTATTCAAATATTCACAGTGCTAAAAATGGTAGACATCGAAATGAATGTAATGAAACGTACTCAAACAATACGACAGCAAAAGACTGCACCAGTCTGTAGAAGGCACCTTCACTCACACATTTAGATTGGCAGCGCTGAGACAGAGCAGGGAAAACTAGGTGAGAAGGCTGTTTGTAGCAGTAATAGTATTTTAGTCAGTCATCATGCACAACACATAATACAACAAGTATTATTCATCACCTGTGCACTGACAAATTTAGCAAACCACTCTCTGCCTTTCCCATTTTCGCCACTGCACAGCTCTCCAAATCGAGATTTCTCTTCTTGATCCAAGTCCTCCCTGTGGAAATATTGTGCAGCCGTTAATCATCAATATACCATTTACTCATATGACAATGCACTTAAAAGCGCAACCTAAAATTGTTTTAAATCTACTATTAAGGTTAAGTGAGCATTTAGTACTTATCAAATTACAAATATATCTAGCTAATTGAATCCACATGAAATACATACACTAAACCAGTGTTTCTTAACCATAGGGCCAGGGCCCATTGTTGTTGGTTTCTCAGCAGTGGTCCGCATGGGCTTTTTTCCACCACTTGGGCCCGTCATAACAATCTCAAACAAACAGAATCACTCTTGAATCAACACAGTAGCAAAGTGGTTCTCAAATGGGGGTACGTGTACCCCTGGGGGTATTTAAAGGTATGCCAAGAGGTACGTGTGATTTTTTAAAAATATTCTAAAAATAACAACAATTCAAAAATCCTTTATGAATATATTTGTTGAATAATACTTCAACAAAATGTGAATGTAAGCACAAAAAAAGTGAAAAGAAATGCAACAATGCAATATTCAGTGTTGACAGCGACATTTTTTGTGGACATGTCCTATAAATATTGATGTTAAAAATTTCTTTTGTTGTGAAGAAATGTTTAGAATTAAGTTCATGAAATCAGATGGATCTCTATTGCAATCCCAAAAGAGGGCATTTTAAGTTGATGATTACTTTTATGTGTAGAAATCTTTATTTATAATTGAATCACTTGTTTATTTTTCTACAAGTTTTTAGTTATTTTTATATATATTTTTCCAAATAGTTCAAGAAAGACCACTACAAATGAGCAATATTTTGCACTGTTATACAATTTAATCAATCAGAAACTGATGACATAGTGCTGTATTTTACTTCTTTATCTTTATATCTTTTTTTTCAACCAAAAATGCTTTGCTCTGAATAAGGGGTACTTGAAGTAAAACAATTTCACAGGGGGTACATCACCGAAAAAAGGTTGAGAACCACTGCAGTAGCTAATACTATGATCAATGTTAATTAAAAACTAAATGTGAGATATAAATATAACGGAAGTATAATTGTTTGTATATAGTATACAATTGGTGCAAAGGTATGTGTACAAGGATATTTCACATGCCTTTACTGTTTATATAATTGAACAGTATTTATATTGTGTACAATGTGTATTTATAATATATTGTGAAAAGGAAATTTCATATTTTCTGGAAGCTCATCTTGTACTTGACTTTGTTTATAGGGTTAGGCGCAATAAGTGTTCAACTTCAGCCTAAACCCTTTCGGTCTGCAACATTTAAAAAAAAAAAATTTATATATTAATGTACATCTGTTTGTTTATGTAAAACTGTTCGTTAATTTTGTTGACCATTGACAGAAGAAATAATAAACTGAACTAAAACTAAACTATGTCTAAAAAGTAGGGATGGTTCATTACCACTTTTTCATGTTCCATACTGCAACGTTGTATGTCTCCTAAGACAGACTTCTCTGTTCTTGTTATACTACTAAAGTATTTGTATGCACATATTTTTGGCTTAATATAGACATTTAGAAAAAAACATGTTTAAACTACAAAATATTTTGCTCTCTAAAAGAAAGAAATTGCCCAAAACATGACAAAGTTATAAAATACGTTTTCTGCTCTTTTTTATTCAAATTTTAAAGACATGGATTTTAATAGCATTAATGGTCACCTGCAAACCAATGGTGGCCGCTGGTTTTGTCAAGAAGAAGCAAATTTTCAGCACCTTTCTAAACACAAGTAGAGTCTCCAATAACAGATAACAAATATAAAGATTCTATATTTTACAAATAAAAGATAAATAAATAATGATAAATGGGTTGTACTTGTATAGCGCTTTTCTACCTTCAAGGTACTCAAAGCGCTTTGACACTACTTCCACATTTACCCATTCACACACACATTCACACACTGATGGAGGGAGCTGCCATGCAAAGCGCTAACCAGCACCCATCAGGAGCAAGGGTGAAGTGTCTTGCTCAAGGACACAACGGACGTGACGAGGTTGGTACTAGGTGGGGATTGAACCAGGGACCCACGGGTTGCGCACGGCCACTCTTTCACTCCGCCACACATTTTCCATCACTGGAAAATATTGTAAAATTCTCCATATCAACAAAGATCAATGTAATGAAAGTTGAAAAATGCACAGGACTGCTAACACAATGAGAATCGGTCCTGAAAGTAGCTGATTCTAAACAAGTGTTGAATGCATTCTCGCGTATATTTAATGACTGAAATGTAAACACAAATGTATATACCGTATTTAACCACTTAATTGTTTGACTTAATAGGGGAAGCTTTCTTTCCCTTCCACTTTTAGAGCAATCATCACTGCCGCAAACTCTGCACTAAAATAAATAAAGTGTGCAAAAGTTGAAATCAAGTCTTAAAACAAGTAGGGGAAAAGGGAACAAGACAATGATTTATAATCTGTGTACATTGAGCTACTCAATGTGGCCGATAAATCAATGGCACAAAACGAGTCGCAATGTTAACCAGAACTTAAATAATTATAATTTGACCTACAAATAGGAAATATACAATGGAAAACTGTACCTGCGCTCTTAAGGCACTAAAATAGTACATTCAATCACTTCAACATGAGGGGCTGATTATAATTCAGAAAGATGTCATGTCTGCTTTCATGGATAAAAATGGAGGGTGTGCTGAAGAGCCCTTTTGCTCTCCACGGTCTACATTGTTGAAGGACCACAAATAAACTTAGTTGGTGTGAATGCCAGTGGACTCCTGATTGTTCTTGTGGCTTATTTTTAGCTTAGCAATGGTTGTGTGTAAAAGCTCTGCCTCATCGCTTGTTTTAAAATGTCTCTGATAATCTTGCACTTTCTGTTTTGAAATGACATGAATGTTTGTGCCACTGTTTGATAACTGTTTAATTAATACAGTTTTTGTAAATTGACTCAGTTATGATTTACCTCTCTGCATGGCAGTTTAAAATGAGCATACATTAATGCAGTATGAAGAAGAATGTTTTAATGTAGACACATAGAATCTTCATACTGCTGTGATTATATGCATCAAGTGTTCAATCAAGGCTAATGCAAAATATCGAGTTATATATCGTGTACGAAGGTCCTGCAGTCCTGGGTTCAAATCCAGGCTCGGGATCTTTCTGTGTGGAGTTTGCATGTTCTCCCCGTGAATGCGTGGGTTCCCTCCGGGTACTCCAGCTTCCTCCCACTTCCAAAGACATGCACCTGGGGATAGGTTGATTGGCAACACTAAATTGGCCCTAGTGTGTGAATGTGAGTGTGAATGTTGTCTGTCTATCTGTGTTGGCCCTGCGATGAGGTGGCGACTTGTCCAGGGTGTACGCCGCCTTCCGCCCGATTGTAGCTGAGATAGGCGCCAGCGCCCCCCGCGACCCCGAAAGGGAATAAGCGGTAGAAAATGGATGGATGGATGGATATCGTGTATCGTGATATGGCCTAAAAATATCGAGATATTAAAAAAAGGCTGTATCAGCCAGCCCTACTTCCTACCATGATACTTTAGCAAAGGTTTTATCAAATTTGTGGTGTCACACAAATTGTACTAAGCTGTTTTGTGTTTATCTTCTTCGCGTTGCAGCCGCTACGTCTCTGTGTAATGCTCGTTGTGCAATCTTGACCATTAATGTGATGGTTTGAGCTTTTGGATCGGCCATGTTGGGTGCTCAAAAAAATTCAAAAAATTCAAGTTTAAATTGCGAATTTTTTTTTTTTTTTAATTACGTTTGTAAATTGATTCATAATTATCAAAAAGATATTAAAAAAAGTTGACATTTTCTTAAGAATGTATTTTTAAAGGGACAATTTTTGGGCCATCTTCACCTGGCTGGGTGTATATGTCATCGTCAGCAGCCAAGAGAAGCGTTTATGACCTCTAGTCTGTTTTGAAAAGGCTTTATTATAATTTTTAACCAAATAAGGTATAGAAGGAATCGATTTATATCGAGATTTGTGATGAACCAAGAATCCATTCTGAATCTAATGGTCAAAATCGATTCGAACCGTGAGATGTAAGTGCCACATCCTTAGAAATGTTTCCCTACATTTTGTTCGATAAATGTGGACCGCATCGTAAGTGGACAGTCAAGGAACGTTCCCGAGCATCAGATCAATCCATTCCTAGTCATTTTTCCAGACGGCCCAATGCAGGTGGACCAAAACAGCAACATTTATACAATACTGTAAGTAATGTGTACTTTGATGGTCCACATGATTTTAACATACAGTAGTAATAAATCATATTAAATATTGAACTTGCCAACTGACTTACCTTGCATATATTGTATATTAGGGCAAATAAACTGGCGGCCCAGGGGCTAAACCCGGCCTGGAAATGACATAAGACCAGACCTGCCTCTCGATTTCAATTCAAACCATTTTTACAGCAAATTCCTATAAACACTAGAGCTCTAACGTTGTGTAGATTGGACCACTTTAATCACATCGGAAGATCCTTTTAACATCCTGAAAGGACAGCATTCCACAGCATTGGATAATAGTGTTTGTATAACAGGAAAACTTTTTTCTGAAATGTGTTACTCTGACAAAAGAAATAGATCAAAATCTAATATTCACTAGAGAGGCTGCTGGTTCCCAAAAAAACAATACTACTGAAGGGAGGAGTCCAGCCCCTGGCCTTAAGACAATTTAGTTGAATAATCCTGCTATATGGGGCATTCTACTACTTCACTGCTACTTCTTCCGAAAAAACTTACCCACCTGTCTTTCTTTGCTTTAGACCTGCATCCATCCCGATACATTCTTGGTAGTAGCATCATGTATGTAGCACAATTCAAGATATTTTCTTCATTGTGGTTGCCATTTAACACCATCATAGCCATTAGAGACATAATATTTGTGCCAATATTACAGTGAACATTGATGTCGGTATGACGCTCTATGCCAGGGGTCGGGCACCTTTTTGGCTGAGAGAGCCATGAAAGCCAAATATTTTAAAATGTATTTCCGTGAGAGCCATATTATATTTCTAAACACTGAATACAACTAAATGCATGCATTTTTAAGTAAGACCAACATTTTTAAAGTGTAATAGGTATCTTATTCTTTTTAATAACATTGTTATTCTGAAGCTACCCAATAATAAATTAAACACTTCTTACCAATAATGCGACTTCTTGAACAGGTGCGGTAGATAATGGATGGATGGATTAAAATGCATGAGAATGTTTTATATTTTGAACGTTATTTTTAACACTGTGATTACTAGCGAGAAATGTGGTCTTCTTCTGGCAAAACACTACCGCTTTGGTACACTAGCGCCGCCAAAATCAACCAGAACGTAAAAGTTCTTAAGTGTGACTTTAAGTCATCCAGCAGCAATAGAATTATAGATTTAAATTGCTGAATAGACTGTATGTCTAATAAGCACTGATCCTGCAGCAGTTTTTGTAACTGTCAGTTTGCATGTCCTTCAGACACGTGCTAAATAAAACGCCAAATAGTGTTTGCAAAACAGTGATGAGTGTTGATAAATCACACTGCCCGTAATAAATATCTAAGCTGCATTCTGGCGGAAGGCGGCGTACACCCTGGACAAGTCGCCACCTCATCGCAGAAAAGTAATCCTAATTACACTAAATTTAGCACTGGTGTATGAATGGTGAAATGGTGGTGTGATTAAATATGTTCAATTTCATAAATCATTCACTATCATTACCCTCCCATTTTAAATGAGTTTCCTCCGCCGGAGGAAACTCATTTCGGCCGCTTGTACCCGTGATCTTATCCTTTCGGTCATGACCCAAAGCTCATGACCATAGGTGAGGATGGGAACGTAGATCGACCGGTAAATTGAGAGCTTTGCCTTCCGGCTCAGCTCCTTCTTCACCACAACGGATCGGTACAACGTCCGCATTACTGAAGACGCCGCACCAATCCGCCTGTCGATCTCACGATCCACTCTTCCCTCACTCGTGAACAAGATTCTTAGGTACTTGAACTCCTCCACTTGGGGCAGGGTCTCCTCCCCAACCCGGAGATGGCACTCCACCCTTTTACGGGCGAGAACCATGGACTCGGACTTGGAGGTGCTGATTCTCATTCCGGTCGCTTCACACTCGGCTGCGAACCGATCCAGTGAGAGCTGAAGATCCCGGTCAGATGAAGCCATCAGGACCACATCATCTGCAAAAAGCAGAGACCTAATCCTGCGACCACCAAACCGGAACCCCTCAACGCCTTGACTGCGCCTAGAAATTCTGTCCATAAAAGTTATGAACAGAATCGGTGACAAAGGACAGCCTTGGCGGAGTCCAACCCTCACTGGAAATGTGTTCGACTTACTGCCGGCAATGCGGACCAAGCTCTGGCACTGATCGTACAGGGAGCGGACCGCCACAATAAGACAGTCCGATACCCCATACTCTCTGAGCACTCCCCACAGGACTTCCCGAGGGACACGGTCGAATGCCTTCTCCAAGTCCACAAAGCACATGTAGACTGGTTGGGCAAACTCCCATGGACCCTCAAGAACCCTGCCGAGAGTATAGAGCTGGTCCACAGTTCCACGACCAGGACAAAAACCACACTACTCCTCCTGAATCCGAGGTTCGACTATACGGCGTAGCCTCCTCTCCAGTACACCTGAATAAACCTTACCGGGAAGGCAGAGGAGTGTGATCCCACGATAGTTGGAACACACCCTCCGGTCCCCCTTCTTAAAGAGAGGAACCACCACCCCGGTCTGCCAATCCAGAGGTACCCCCCCCATGTCCACGAGATGCTGCAGAGTCTTGTCAACCAAGACAGCCCCACAGCATCCAGAGCCTTAAGGAACTCCGGGCGGGTCTCGTCCACCCCCGGGGCCTTGCCACCGAGGAGCTTTTTAACTACCTCAGCGACCTCAGCCCCAGAAATAGGAGAGTCCAACACAGATTCCCCAGGCACTGCTTCCTCATAGGAAGATGTGTTGGTGGGATTGAGGAGGTCTTCGAAGTATTCCTTCCACCTATCCACAACATCCGCAGTTGAGGTCAGCAGAAAACCATCCGCACCATATACGGTGTTGATAGTGCACTGCTTCCCCTTCCTGAGGCGGCGGACGGTGGTCCAGAATCGCTTCGAAGCCGTCCGGAAGTCGTTTTCCATGGCTTCCCCGAACTCCTCCCATGTCCGAGTTTTTGCTTCAGCGACCGCTGAAGCCGCACACCGCTTGGCCTGTCGGTACCTGTCCACTGCCTCCGGAGTCCTATGAGCCAAAAGGACCTGATAGGACTCCTTCTTCAGCTTGACGGCATCCCTCACCGCTGGTGTCCACCAAGGGGTTTTAGGATTTCCGCCCCGACAGGCACCAACTACCTTGCGGCCACAGCTCCGGTCAGCCGCCTCGACAGTAGAGGTGCGGAACATGGTCCACTCGGACTCAATGTCCAGCACCTCCCTCGTGACATGTTCGAAGTTCTTCCGGAGGTGGGAATTGAAACTTTCTCTGACAGGAGACTCTGCCAGACGTTCCCAGCAGACCCTCACAATGCGTTTGGGCCTGCCAGGTCGGTCCGGCATCCTCCCCCACCATCGCAGCCAACTCACCACCAGGTGGGGATCGGTAGAAAGCTCCGCCCCTCTCTTCACCCGAGTGTCCAAAACATAGGGCCGCAAATCCGATGACACAACTACAAAGTCGATCATGGAACTGCGGCCTAGGGTGTCCTGGTGCCAAGTGCACATATGGACACTCTTATGTTTGAACATGGTGTTTGTAATGGACAAATTGTGGCGAGCACAAAAGTCCAATAACAAAACACCACTCGGGTTCAGATCCGGGCGGCCATTCTTCCCAATCACGCCTCTCCAGGTTTCACTGTTGTTGCCAACATGAGCGTTGAAGTCCCCCAGTAGGACAAGGGGATCACCCGGGGGAGCACTTTCCAGTACTCCCTCGAGTGTACCCAAAAAGGGTGGGTACTCTGAACTGCTGTTTGGTGCGTAAGCACAAACAACAGTCAGGACCCGTCCCCCCACCCGAAGGCGGAGGGAGGCTACCCTTTCGTCCACTGGGTTGAACTCCAACGTGCAGGCTTTAAGCCGGGGGGCAACCAGAATTGCCACCCCAGCCCGTCGCCTTTCACTGTCGGCAACGCCAGAGTGGAAGAGGGTCCAGTCCCTCTCGAGAGAAGTGGTTCCAGAGCCCATGCTGTGCGTCGAAGTGAGTCCGACTATATCCAGCCGGAACTTCTCTACTTCGCACACTAGCTCAGGCTCTTTCCCCCCCAGTGAGGTGACGTTCCACGTCCCAAGAGCTAGCGTCTGTAGCCGAGGATCGGATCGCCAAGTGCCCTGCCTTCGGCTGCCGCTCAGCTCGCATTGCACCTGACCTCTATGGCCCCTGCTATGGGTGGTGAGCCCATTGGAGGGGTGACCCACGTTGCCTCTTCGGGCTGTGCCCGGCCGGGCCCCATGGGAACAGGCCCGGGCACCAGGCGCTCGCCATCGTGCCCCACCTCCGGGCCTGGCTCCAGAAGGGGGCCCCGGTGACCCGCGTCCGGGCGAGGGAAATCTGGGTCTATGTTTTTTCTTCTACATAGAGGTCTTCGAGCTGCTCTTTGTCTGATCCCTCACCTAGAACCTGTTTGCCTTGGGAGACCCTACCAGGGGGCATAAAGCCCCCAGACAACATAGCTCCTAGGATCATTGGGACACGCAAACTCCTCTACCACGATAAGGTGGCAGCTCAGAGAGCATTCACAAAATACAAAATAAAAGTAGGCTGTTCTTTTTTTTAGAAATAAGCACTTCAGGTATTTTACCATATATCTAGAGACACAATTTGGGGAATAAAACTTACAAAATTTGAAACTATTTCCAACCTCAGTTTGAAGCAATGCTGTAGAATGGCCCAGGTATGCTCACCAGAGCTAACACCTTGTCTTACCTTCCATGGAACACTTTCTCCACATACGTCTTCATGAACTCCCTTCTCTCAACTGCCTCAGCATCATTGTCCTCAGCACTGTGAGCAGATGACGACGACGAGCGTCTTAGTTCCAACGCGGTCAAGGGCGAGTCCATGTCGTTCTCACTGTCTGCGGACTCGGTTGCATCGCTCACATTTCCATCCTCATCTTTGTGACGGTGATGGGAGCTGAACTTGGTGGGGGCCATGGCTTCTGGGAGTGAGGGTTGCAGAGCCAACCTGGAGGACAGTGGCTCTGGGGAGAAAATGTTTGAATGGCACGAAGGGTTGTCTCTTGGTGTAGCCTCAGATGACATGTCAAAGTCTATTAGGTTGTCCATTGTCAAAGACTCCAAGTTGGCTCCTTAGTCTTAGAAGGAGATATTCGGTGCTCCACAGGAACAAGCATGTGGTTGCAGAGCAGGCGACATGAAGTTTCCCTTTTCTTGACTGCACTCATACATCTGTAACAAAAAAATGAAAACATGAAAACAACTGTTGTAAGCTTTAATTATTACTTTGCTTTTAGCAAAATATTATTAGTAGAATGCTCCTGTGTTCAAAACAGCAACAAGTAACTAAACATGGCATAGACTGATATAAAGAAGTACATGCATTTACATCACTAAAAAGACAAGAATGTTTTCCATATACATTTGTTTGTCTTGGTAACTCTGCTAGAGATTATATTTCACTGCAAAAAACGTGCTATGTCATAATCATATAGTAGAAGCAATAAGTACTAACAGGATGTGGGTTGCAGCCTGTATGCCACAGTCCATTTGTTTGTGCTCATCAGCTAACACATTGTACGCTGTAGATCAAAGTTATATGTCCTGCAAGCTTTCTCTTCTGATAGGAGAGATAGGTTAGATCAAGGGTGTCAAACGTATGGCTCACGGGTCTGAATTTGCTAAGTATAAGAAAAATGAGCTGACATTTTTGAATGAAAGAAATTGCTGTTCTAAATGCGTCTACTGGTTGTCGCAATAGCAATTCTTTGTATCCCCTGCAGGGAGAGCGAACATAACTTCAGAGTGGGCGGAGCAACACTTCCTGTTTTGACAGTACGTACTTATGGTGCTTATTAGTGGTATTAATAATACAAAATGTGGATTGTTCCGTTCATGCCTTGATTTTCAAAAATGTTGTAGGTAAAATAACCTGTGAGATTTGAGCCCCCCAATAAAAATGCTTTAGATGATTAGAACATTTCGTGTTGTACTTGGGACGCATTTTCTGTACGCACATTAATATGCTGAAATAAAGTGTATCCCCTTCTAACTTCAAGTGTGATTAATGAAATAAGTCCAAATTCACAAGTTTTGTTGTAGATGATGCTACATATGTACAGAATAAAACTACATGTTAGTACATTAGTCAAGGAAAATGAGTAAATTAAAATAATAACATACTGTAATTTGATTTGTATATTATTGTTATCATTAATTTCACCTTCCGATAGATTAAAAATGAACACCAATGGAAGCATTTTAAAACTCTGCCAGACTCAGTTCCACCTATTATTATGATGAACATTATCACATCATTTATTCAGAAAGTATAAATAACGAGAAATTAAGATGTGCCGGTTATACTATTAACCGCAACATGTCAGCAAAAAAAACCCCAAAACATTATAATGTGTACATTTTCAAACAAGGAAAACAATCTGAAGTTGTTTTTGTTTTTAAGTTACCATGCCATGATTTTACCAGTTCGGCCCACTTAGGAATACATTTTCCTTCATGTGGTTCCTGAGCTGAAATTAGTTTTACACCCATGGGTTAGATAGCTTAATCCTTAGGACACCTGTTTAACATGTAGAAATGTCTGATAATGGCTTTTTTGCCGATATCCGATATTTCGATATAGTCCAACTCATAATTACCGATTGCGAAATCAACCGATACTGATGTATACAGTTGTGGAATTAACAATTCATTATGCCTAATGTTGTTGTGATGCCCCGCTGGATACATTAAACAATGTAACAAGGTTTCCCAAAATAAATCAACTCAAGTTATGGAAAAAAATGCCAACATGGCACTGCCATATTTATTATTGAAGTCACAAAGTGCATTATTTTTTTTTCGTCATGCCTCAAAACAGCAGCTTGGAATTTGCCCTGAGAGAGCATAAGGAGGTTGAGTTGGGCGGGGTTGGGGGGGTGTATATTGTAGTGTCCCAGAATAGTTAGTGCTGCAAGGGGTTCTGCGTATTTGCTCTGTTGCGTTTATGTTGTGTTACGGTGCAGATGTTCTCCTGAAATGTGTTTGTCATTCTTGTTTGGTGTGGGTTCACAGTGTGGCGCATATTTGTGACAGTGTTAAAGTTGTTTATACGGCCACTCTCAGTGTGACCTGTATGGCTGTTGAGCAAGTATGGATTACATTCACTTGTGTGTGTGAAAAGCTGTAGATATTATGTGACTGGGCTGGCATGCAGGGGCAGTGCCTTTAAGGTTTAATGGCGCTCTGTACTCCTCCCGAGGTCCGTGTACCACTCAGTACAGTGGCGTTTTAAAAAGTCATACATTTTACTTTTTGAAACCACCAAAGATAATTTCCTATATTACATTTTAAAGCATTTATCAGCCGATAATATCAGCAGTCCGATATTATCGGACATCTCTAGTAACATTAGTGTATTCCAATGTACAACATATGAATTCTACGTTTCACTTTGTGCAGTAACTGGAAATCAGTAATTAGAATCCAACTACCTATTGTGGTGCAGTAAACATGTGCGGGGTGTATTATATTACCGGCCAGGCTATGTCTGGTTCTGTTTGAGGTTCTCCCCGTTGACCTTTTATAGCACAAAAAAAACAAGCTACCAAGTGGCAAACTGCTACCATTACAAACAGTAATTTGGACTGCTTAGCAACTCTTTAAACCTGATATGAGCATTGACACTTGAAAGAAATGTTGTTTATTCTATTGGACTTTGTAGTCATCATTTAGGGACTATATGTGTTATGTGGTGAACTTCCAGGGTAGTTTAAGAATTGAGGAAAAAAAACAGGTTTTCACAAAATATACATGCACACTTTTTTTTATCAGCTATTACTGCTTATGTCTGACTAAAATTTCTGACTATAATAGATAATATTAAACATTATCATATGTATACAATTCTGTTCAGACCAGCACTGCAATCACAGGGTGTGACAACTTAACAGCATCACCTACTACAGAGTACAAGTGTGACAATCAGAAGTGGCTGACTGTAGATAAGAAAGGTGTAGTTGAGGTTGACCAATGATGGGCAGTATCACCTCGGGCAAAACCTCCCACTAAATTTGACCTCTAAGAAGCAAGAGGAAAGTGTAATTTTAATTAAATGCAACATGAAGCATAGGGTACACCTGCACCATAACTAGAATCAAATATAATTTATGTATCAAAAAAGTAAGCTTTACAAAGTATTATTGATAAGTTTTGTCAGACTTTTTCCATTATAATTGAAAGTATTTCTTTGAGGCGGACAACTACACAAAGCATTCTATTAGAACGTATCAAAACACGTATTGGTAAGCCGCGCATAGCCTTTTCTTGGTTTATCTTAGGGGCTGGGCGATACAGTCTTTTTTTAATATCGCGATATTTTTAGGCCATATCGCAATATACGATATATATTACGATATTTTGCCTTGGCCTTGAATGAACACTTGATGAAATATAATCACAGCAGTATGATGATTATATGTGTATACATTAAAACATTCTTCTTCATACTGCATTTATATATGCTACTTTTAAACTTTCATGCAGAGAGGGAAATCACAACTAAGTCAATTGACCAAAAGTGTATTTATTAAAATTAAGCAATGGCACAAACATTCAAGCCATTTCCAAAACATAAAGTGCAAGTTTGTCAGAGACATTTTAAGTGTCAAATAAAAATGAGCTGCATAATAGGAAATCAAATAGTATTCATCCTTCATTATGTGGTAGGTTACGACGAACGTTATGAAATTCTCTTCAATCTCTAGCGAGTGACTTTTCAAATGATGCTACATATTCGCAGTAATGCTACTTTTTTAACAACGCTTTTGCCCCACACTTGACAAATTACGGTTGTCTGTTCGACATATTCCCACTTGAAGCCGAATCACCGCCTGACGAGGGATCTCCTGCTGTTTTTATTGGGAATTAAGTCTTCCTTCATTTGTTACCAGATCCGCACCTTCTTTCTCAAGTATTCCCACTTGTACGGCTACGTTAGCAGCTAACATAGTCCAGTCTGCTACCTTTCTGTTGGGCGAGGGCGTATACGTATGTGACGTATGACGTGACAGTATGTGACGTATGTAAGAACATGCGCCTGTTGTCTGTGACGAGAGACAGGAAAGAGTGCGAAGAGCCTGAAGTGTAATGCCCACAGCTAAAAGCAACTGCGTGAGAACGTATACTCGAATATTACGAGATAGTCATTTTCTATATCGCACAGAGACAAACCCGTGATATATCGTATATATCGATATATCGCCCAGCCCTAGTTTAACTCCTATCTTACTGACAGGATGCAGTGCGTCCCCCATAACAACGTGACGTCGGCATATGTTAAGGTAACGTGCAGACTTCCACAGGGTTCGGTTCTTGGCCCTTCTCTCTTTATCATACTAACATCATGCTAACATTACATTCCCCGAAAAGCTGACCAACACGCCAGATTGTAGCCATCTGTCAATAGACTCCTTTTTTTAAACCAGTTGATGTGCCCTCTCTCTTTTCTGCTCTGCCCCCCTCTTCTACGTGGACAGATTCTCAGGTCGCCACATATCAGTTTCCACGGAGGATTAGCTACCTGTTTCAAGTCGGGACACAGGGTGGACCACTCCTCTGTGCATCAGTTGGCAAATTATCTGCGCTGCTGACTTGTCTGCATACAAGAGGATCCTCTGCAGGCCTACCTATGGACTGGACTCTCACATTAAAAAGTCGGGACCCAGGGTGGACCACTCCTCTATGCATCAGTCTGTGACGTCTTGTTGCTCTGACCCGTCTACATACAAGTGGATCCCTCCTGCCTATGGACTGGACTCTAACTTAATTAACCGTATCCACTCGGCATCCATTGCATCGGACACCCAGGGGGAGTGTGTGGGATACGGGGGGTACTCACATCTGCTGCCCCTTCCAAGGTTTCTCATTGTTCCCATTGGGTTGAGTTTTTTCTTGCCCAAATGTGAAATCAGAGCCGAGGATGTTGCTGTGGTTTGTGCAGCCCTTTGAAGCATTTGTTATTAAGGGATATATATACAGTAAATACACTTTGATTGATTGATAAACTGTACAAAACATATTAATTTTCAAAAATGCTGTAGGACAAGGACAGAATATTTAAAACCTTTTTTTGTTTTATACTTGAATTTTACACATCAGCAATCAGAACAACTGGAGAATAACAAACACACTGTTAAATTTAGACCTCTCTTAACAGTGTCATTCAAAACTGAGCATGTTATTTTGTGTAGGCATATCTATTGCTGTGCAGGTCTATGCAATGGTGGGGCTTGAGAGTACTAAATATGCTATATGAAACTAAGTAAAGCTGTATTATAAAACAACCATAGTCAAAAAGATGAATGAGGGCAGTAAAAGGTCAAATAAAAATGTGAATAAATACCTAGATTTATATATAGTATTGACTTGGAAAAGACCCTAGGATAAATATAATCGAATACACAATTGGGCAATACTAATGCTTTGAACATTTCTTGAAAAACATCTCTCTATCTTGAACTGAATAAAATAGACAAATGTTTTTCTCACAATCTGAAATTAAATCAGACTAAATTTATTCAGCAGGAATGGGCAAATTCCAGCTATCTATTGTGAGATGCTTGTGGAAGTGTACCTAAAACACTTGACCCAAGTCATAAAGTTTGAAGGCAATGCTACCGAATTCATTTGACTTTGAAGTAAGCAATAGAAAAATATTTAAAATAAACTCTCTCTCTCTCATCATTGGAGTATACAGTAAATATAAATCATTTTGGTAATCCTAAATGACCAAAATGCGAGTGACCGGTTTCCTTTTTAGGGATTAAGCTATATAGTTCTAGACTAAAAAACATTGTAAACCAGGATTAACTGAAATGTTTTTAGACATTGATTAAAATAGTCTCAGACTTGTCCTAGTTCGAGTTCAATAATCTGCTTTTTAAAATGGGAGGCTAGAGCTAATTCATGACAACAATCAAGACTTACGCTAAACCTGTACAGATGCAGGTTTAATTTAAAAGTAAGGCTGTATTTCTTGGGGTGCATGATAAATATGGATTACCTTAATTACCTAAAACAGAAATATGTTTCAGAGACAAAAGTAAACTCAATACATTTGATGATACAGATTTTTGAGACCATCTTTGTACGTCCAAAGACAAAACAGTTGAAATATTTTGTTTGAGGGAAACACCTATACATCTTTCCATACTTATTTATCACATTTAGATTTGTGTCATATGGAAACTTTCATGGTGAAACAGTGGATTTATGTGGTGTGAGTGAATCAACAGTTTATAAAAGTGTGCATGCACAAAGTCTGCAAAGTAAAATGTGAACTGTGAAACGATTACATCGAGTTCCCTGATGTGGTTTATCAGAATATAATTATGGAGTTTATTTTGGGAATAATTGGCTGGATTAAAATGCAAATGGAGATTTGAACTTTCAAAATGTGAGTGTCCAGTCCACTGGAAGGATTAGGAATAATTCAATAACCGTACCCTCTTGGCATCCATTACTTCCAGTCACCCAGAAGTGTGGTGCCAACATCATCCCAAGGTTTGTTATTTTTCCCATTCTGGGTTTTTGAGTTTTTCCTTGACTAGATGCGGGTTTAGATCAGGAGATGTCGTGAATTGTGCATTCCATCCATCTAGCCATCCAATTTCTACAACCCTTTGGGGCTAAATGAACTTCAAGTGCTTGATTGAAACTCTGAACTGTGCTGCCAACATATTAACCACTAAGCCATATGAGTGTTACTCATCCAAAATTGCAGTTAATACATTTCCTATTTTTCTTTTCTGTAGTTGACTCCTAAAATTAGTTTTCAATAATGGGATACCTTAAAAGCATTTGATTTAAAAGATTCATTCTGCTTTGCTTTTTGAACAATTTGATTTTCCTTTTGCCATTGTAGATTAGTACGGTGTGGTTTGGTTGGTCGAGCGGCCGTGCCAGCAACATGAGGGTTCCTGGTTGGATCCCCGACTTCTGCCATCCCTGTCATGTTTGTTTTAATCCTTGAGCAAGACACTTCACCCTTGCTCCTGATGGCTCGTTGTTGGGGCCTTGCTATCAGTGTGTGAATGTGGTAAATGTGTGAATGCGCTTTGAGTACCTTGACAGTAGAAAAGCACTATACAAGTATAACCATTTAAATAGGAGTCAAACTCCAGTTCCACACACATACACACTGCTGAAATGTGTTCTGAAAAAAATCCATCCTAGATTTTCAGAAGACCCTTACCTTAATCGAATTTAATCTTCCAAAACATGATCTTCATTGTTCTTGACTCCCTTAGTCTGAGACTCTGTACTCTGGAACTAGTCAATCTAATCTAAAATTAAGTGACATTTTAGAAAGGATTAGTGTGGATTAATTTGAACCATATTATATAGTTTCAGGTTTTATTCATGCACTGAATGTGAAACCAGGCTGAGAGGTTTGTGAAAAAATTTGAAAATAAAGTTTCTGTCTTTCTACACAGTCCACAGTAAGCAATGATCTGGTTTCAACTATATACTGTATATCAGTGGTCCCCAACCACCGGGCCGCAGAATAATTTTTTATTTAAAAAATAAAAAAAAAAAAATATATATATATATATATATATATATATATATATATATATATATATTTTTTTTTTTTTTTTTTTTTTTTTTTATTAAATCAACATAAAAAACACAATATACACTTACAAATAGTGCACCAACCACGAAAAACTCCCCTTTTCATGACAAAAACGTCCCTTTTTCATGACAAAGAAGAAAAAGAAAAAAAAGGACACCCCCCCCCCGGGCCGCGGGACAAATTATTAAGCGTTGACCAGTCCGCGGATACAAAAAGGTTGGGGACCACTGCTGTATATAACTGATTTCTTTATTGTATCCTGAGTGGAAAACAGTGCCCAGGAAACAAATGAGAAAAAAGATAGGCTAACATTCAAGAATAACCTCAAAATCAAAGTACACATTATAGCTAAATAAACAGCTACAATATCAATAGATACAAGGAGGGAAATCCCTTCTGTGCAAGCTCTGATAATGGCCTTAACCAATGTGTGTTATTAGATAGGAGCTATTATCGTCATTTCTTATTCCTTCAAAACAATTACCTTTTGTGTGATCTCAGTGGACCAAATAAGGCTCTCAGTTAAGCATAAAGTCACGCCTTGATTGGATGACGCATGTAGTAAGATGTACATTTTATGATGACCACTATGGAAGTATTAATGTAGTAAAACTACTTGCAAATGCATAATTCAATTTTTGCGTCTGTAATCCAATTCATCTGTGTATTAATGTGTGTGTCTGTATATCAATTAGTGTGTGTACAATCAGATCCATGTTGGTTAACAGTTGAATTTTTGTTTCAACTGGCCACATAACTTTCTTTCCTCCAAAAGGTCTTATCATTGTCCATGTGATATCAGATGAAACAAAAATGGAGCTGTTTGGCCACAATACTCAGCAACATGTTTGGAGGAGAGAAGGTGAGGCCTGTAATCCCAGGAACACCATTCCTACCATCAAGGTAGTATTATGCTCTTGGCCTGTTTTGCTGCCAATGGAACTGGTGCTTTACAGAGAGTAAATAGGACAATGAAAAAGGAGGATTACCTCCAAATTCTTCAGGACAACCTAAAATAATCAACCCGGAGGTTGGGTCTTGGGCGCGGTTGGGTGTTCAAACAGGACAATGACCCCAAACACATGTCAAAAGTGGTAAAGAAATGGCTAAATCATCCTAGAATTAGGATTTTAGAATGACCTTCCCAAAGTCCTGACTTAAACGTGATGACAATGCTAAAGAAACAAGTCCATGTTAGAAAACCAACAAACTTAGCTGAACTGCACACATTTTGTCAAGAGG